>NC_073405.1:30809699-30934699 GCF_028641065.1 Leucoraja erinaceus | reverse complement strand
GGGTTGCAAGGAAAAGCCTGAGAACTGTAGACCAGTGAGCCTAAAATCTGTGGTAGGCAAGTTACTGGAGAGTCTTCTGAGGGATAACATACTGTAGGTAAGCATTTGGTGAGGTAGGGGCTGATTAGGGATATTTTGCACAAATCTGAGTTTTTTTTAACATGTAACTAAGGCGTAAATGAGTGCAAAGCCATGGACATTGTCTATATCACAGAGTCATAGAGTCATGGTGCGTGGAAACATGTGGCTCATCTTGCCCACACTGACTAACATGCCGCATCTACAGTAGTCCCACATGCCCGCGCTTGGCTCACTTCCCTCTAAACCTATCTAATCCATATACCTGTCCAATGTCTCCTTTGAGGCATCCCCTCATCTTCCTGTGCTCAAAGGAACAAAGTCCGAGCCTGCTCAACCTATCCCTATAGCAGTGGCCCTTGAGTCCTAGGCAACATCCTCGTAAACCTTCTCTGCACCCTTTCCAGCTTGACAACATCATTCCAATATCAATGTGACCAAAACTGAACACAATATTCTAAATGTGACCTCACCAATGATTTACACAACAGTAACATGACCACCAAACTTCTGTACTCAATACTCTGACTGGTGAAGGCAAATGTGGCAACAACTTTTTTGACCACCTTATCTTCCTGCGACTCAATGTTTCAGGAATCTTGCACCTGCACTGCTAGATCCCTCTGCTCGACAACACTCCCCAGAGTGTTTAATTGCTTTCCGTTCTTCCACTTTTCTCTTCAGGCTTCCCAATCCACAAAGTCTATTGTACATGCAGCACAGCACGCTCACACATAGGCAAACACACGTAAACACACACGCACACACATAACCACATCAATGAACAAGGGAAAAGCCTGAATAATTGGAGCTGTCTTCTTACCCAAGTCTCCAGTGTCCTACTGTAGATGGAGGGAGATGGGGCCACCTGCAACCTCCTCAGTCTCGGGGACAATCTGCTGTGAGAGACGTCAGGCTCAGTGAATGTTTGTCGACTGCCTTGCTCACGGGCTTCTGGACTGAGTGATACCTGAGCTTTGTGGAGGCACAACTGGCAAATTTTAGGGAAAAACATGCAAAATAAACACATCAACATCCGTTGTGGAATGAAGAGGTCATTGTTCCCCTCCTGTGACATGCACGGCATGAGTGTTGGGTTCACATTCAGCTGCTGGCTGCAATGGTAATGAACATAGTTGTTAACAATATATAGAGAATATAAACACAAAAAGCTGGAGTAACTCAGCGGGTCAGACAGCATCTCTGGAGAAAATAGGTGGTGTTTTGGGTAGAGATGAGGGTCCCCCTGACTCTCAGCCTGAAGAAGGGTCTCGACCCGAAATGTCATCTATTCGTTTTCTCCAGAGATGATGCCTGAACTGCTGAGTCACTCCAGCTTTTTGTGTCTATCTTTGGTTTAAATCAGCATCTGCAGTTCATTTCTACACATATAGAGAATGTAAAACCTGCATAAATCCCAGCCAATAATCTCTGAAACAGCTATGGACACAAGTGTCCAGAGAAGGAGCAGCGATAGGATAAACCACTACTGGATTATTAACAGTCTAGTTTCTGCACTGGGCCTTACATTGAAGCATCATTGGCCCACTTTGGAACTTTAGTGGCACAGCTGGTAGAACCGCTATCTCACCCAAGTTCAACATTGAGTTTGGGTGCTGTCTGTGTAGAGATTGTGCAGTCTCCTATGACCACTTGGGAATTCTCCAGGTGCTCCGGTTTCTTCCAATTTCCCACAGACTTGTTGGTTAGTAGGTTAACTGCCCATGGTAAATTGTGCTAAGTGTGAGGGAGAATGGTGAATGGATGAGAATGTGTGGAAAATAACGTGAGATTCATGGCCGTGGGGTCAAAGGGTCTGTTTCCATGATGAACCTCCCTATTCCTCTATATTGTACCTTTAATACTGTTGCTTTCTATTACTCTACACTCAACCTGCATGCGCCTGTACCTATCTATCATTCTACACTACCCCCTACTGTTGCTCTGTACTCCACATCTTTGTTGCTCTGTACTACCCCTCTATTGCTCTGTACTTACTCTTATTGCTCTGTATTGTTCCCCTCTAGTACTCTGCACTGCCCCCTCTAGTACTCTGCACTGCCCCCTCTAGTGCTCTGCACTGCCCCCTCTAGTACTCTGCACTGCCCCCTCTAGTACTCTGCACTGCCCCCTCTAGTACTCTGCACTGCCCCCTCTAGTACTCTGCACTGCCCCCTCTAGTACTCTGCACTGCCCCCTCTAGTACTCTGCACTGCCCCCTCTAGTACTCTGCACTGCCCCCTCTAGTACTCTGTACTGCCCCCTCTAGTACTCTGCACTGCCCCCTCTAGTACTCTGCACTGCCCCCTCTAGTACTCTGTACTGTTCCCCTCTAGTACTCTGTACTGCCCCCTCTAGTACTCTGCACTGCCCCCTCTAGTACTCTGCACTGCCCCCTCTAGTACTCTGTACTGTCCCCTCTAGTACTCTGTACTGCCCCCTCTAGTACTCTGCCCCCTCTAGTACTCTGTAGAGAGGTAGGCAGACTAAAAAGGAGACAAAATTAAAAGATGTCTAAAAGGGCCCATAGAGTGCATTAGAGGCAGGTTTAAAGCTTAATGGAGGCTAAAAAGCCAAAGGGAACAAAATCATAAGAATATACAAAGTCATGAGAAGAATACATTGGGTAAACACACAGCTTGTCCAACGTAGGGGAATCAAGAACCAGAGGGCACAGGTTTATGATGAGGGGCCTTCAGAGGGTAGTTGAGGCCAGTTCATTGGCTATATTTAAGAGGGAGTTAGATGTGGCCCTTGTGGCCAAGGGGATCAGAGTGTATGGAGAGAAGGCAGGTACGGGATACTGAGTTGGATGATCAGCCATGATCATATTAAATGGCGGTGCAGGCTCGAAGGGCCGAATGGCCTACTCCTGCACCTAATTTCTATGTTTCTATGTTTCTATTCAATATGGAAATATTTAATAGGACCCTGAGGGGTAAACTTTTTACACAAAGGTTGATGAGTGTCTGGAACGAGCTGCTGGAAGAGGTCGTTGAAACAGGTACGAGAGCTGCGTTTAAGAAACAATGAGACAGGTACATGGATAGGACAAGTTTAGAGGGATATGGGCCAAGCACAGGCAGGTGGGACTAGTGTAGATGCACCCAAAACACCCCTCCCCAGGTAATTCCTCCCTCAATCGCAGGAGGTGAAACACCTGTCCCTGTACCTCCTCTCTCACTTCCATCCAGGGACCCAACAGTCCTTCTCGGTGTGACAGAGGTTCACACGCACCTCCTCTAACCTCCTCGACTGAATATTGTGTTCCCAACGTGGCCTCCTGTACATTGGCAAAACCAAACATAGACTCAGCCACCGTTTAGCCGAACGCTTGGCACAAGGTCTATGGGAACTCCCCATGTTCTCCAGGGATGCTGCTTGACCCGCTGAGTAACCCCACCATTTGTGTCTCACCCCTTTCTATCGTTATGTATTTACTATGTCTCCCTTTGCATAGATGCTGAGCAAAAGAGAGATGCAGTGTACTGTATCTACCGAATGATATGGAACTATAATGGACAGGGAGGAGAAAGACAATGAAGGAGATTGAATACTAGGATGCAAACTTTATGTCCGATCAGCACAAAGGTGATTTGTGAATAAGACTTGTTGCAAATTTGGAAAACTGTCAAACACTATTCCATGTTTCTTGTTTATTCTCTCTTTCACATCCTCTCATCTTTAACACTCACTCTCCACAAGGTCAATTACTCTGTATTTTCACTCTCCCACCTCCTCCTCCACCACAATCCCATTCCCATGTGTCCGCCATTGTTATTGCACTGAACCAGGTCAGCTCACATGTACATGATGGACTTTCTACTGGACACCAACCTTCTTGGTCGTACTGGACACTCAGGTGTGCGGTGAAACCACAGTGAAAGAGGCCTAGTAAAGGAATACGTAGGAGGGAACCACAGATTAGATTAGATTAGATCCTTTATTTGTCATTCCTTACAGTCTGAACGAAATGTCGTTACCTGCAGCCATACATACAATAATAAACAATAAAACAGACAGTAAACACAAATTAACATCCACCACAGTGAGTCCACCAAGCACCTCCTCACTGTGATGGAGGCAAAAAAATCTTAGGGCTGCAGTCTCTTCCCTCCTCTTCCCCCTCTGCACTGCGGCGATACCCCACCGGCCGATGGTAAATCAGTCCCGCGGCTCACCGAGCTCCGCGAACAGGCCGGTTCAAACTCCGCAGCCCGGGGTGGTCAAAGCTGCCGCCCTCCAGTCCAGCGGACGCAGCTGTTGACGACGTCGTCCACTGGCCCGCGGCCGAACCCTGGACTCAGGCCGCCGCCACCAGAACGCCGTCTCAGCCACCGGAGCACCGTTCTAGCCCCGAGCCAGCCCGCCCTCACATGAGCGTCTCAGCCCCGCGCCAGGCCGCCCTCATGGGAGCGCCGTTTCCCTTGAGCCAGGCGGCCCACACGGGAGCGCCGTTACTCTTGAGCTGAGCCGCCCTCACGGGAGCATCTCAGCCCCACGCCAGGCCGCCCTCACGAGAGCATCTCAGCCCCTCACAGGAGCGCCGTTCCAGCCCCGAGCCGGCCCGCCCTCACGTGAGCGAGCCCAGGGCAAGTCCTGACAGGCTCTGCCTCCGGAGCCTTGAGGTCGCCTGCACCGCCATTGGGCCTCAGCGCAGATGTTGGCTTAAACTGAAGATAGACACAAAATGCTGAAATAACTCAGCAGGACAGGCAGCACCATTCCTTCTCTCCAGAGATGCTGCCTGTCCCGCTGAGTTACTCCAACATTTTGTATCTACATTAGTAAAGGAATGTCTACTGCCATCTTATCTCTATACTTATAAAACTCTGATCTTGGATGTGTATGTATTTGTGTTTGTGTGTCATGCTCGTGTGTGTTTCACATCTACTCAAAAACACGATGCGCTGCCGGCGATATTTTTACATATTCCAATAGAGATTTACGTCATAATGTCAAAATCGACATCTGAAAATTTCATGCATTATTTCTCGAGTTATTTATGAAAATGATCACAAATCCCAAATAACTTCAAAAATAATTGAGATGGTCTCGCTGATGATGTCACAATGGATCTGACTGCCTGCCTCTGCTCGCACTGCGAGTGACGTCACCCCTGTTCTGTTTTCTGTACTTCTTGGCTTCTTAACTTTCACTTCTTAAAATTTGTCAATTAGCGTTTTTAAACTGCTGCTCAGGTCATGCTGCGCGCTCCGCCGGGCTCCTTGAAGATCTAGAACATGACGGCGGTGGTCATTAATGCCGCGCGGGTGACGGTGCATGGCAGTGCAATGGCAAGATGGCCATGGTGGCCATTACCCCCTCTGGGAGAGGCCGTCTATGGAGACCTGCGATTCCTCTGACGATCGCAGGGACCCGGGCAATCGTGACATACTTCCCTCGCTGCTGATCCCAATCCCACCTGGCGATCTCTGGCCATCACCTCCTCTCTGTCTCCGAACGACCTCCTCGCTGTCTCCCCCAACCGATTGTCTGTCACGCGGGTGGGTGGGCTTCTCATCGTGGAAGCCACGATTGGCCGCTGCTTGTGACCGTCCTCAGATCACGCCCACCTCGAGTCTCCGCTGCCCGCTCGCCTTGGGCCCCACAGCCCACTCGCTCGCCCGCAACGCGCTCACCCCCCTTCTCTCACCCTCTCTCTCCCCTCCCCTCTCTCCCCCCTGCCTGATCTCTTCCCCCTCCTCTCCCCCCCCCCCTCCCTGCAACCGCGCTTTAAGGGGACGGGACCCAACGGGTCCCACTTGGTCTAGTAATTATTAAAAGTCTGATCTTGGATGTGTGTGTTGTGTGCAGAATCACATCTGCTCTGAAAAACGATGCCATTACGGTAACATTTATCAATATTCTTGTAGAGTTTTATCCAGTGGAGTCCAAAATCGTCTTAACTGAAAATTCGAGCTTTATTCCTTGAGTTATTGATGAAAATGTTCATAAATCTTTGAAAATTAATGAATGGGCACGTCACAATGGCTCTGCTCGCACTACATTCCACTCGCTATGAGTGACGTCACCCTCCAAACCCTCTACCCCCACCCCCGGGCTCTTCTTCTTGGTTCTTCTTGGTTTCTAGTTCCTCCAAAATATTACAAATGGAATTTAAACTGGAGATGGATTAAAGCCGCTGAAGTCCTCTGATTGACATGCGCCCTGCTGCCCGCTCCCCACTCCCTACCTCTTCTCTCCCCCCTCCTCCTCCTCTTCCACCCCCGCCCACTCCCCCCTCCCCGTACTCGGGCCCTGAAGCCTGAATGAAACCTGCAGCCTGAAGCTGCCAACGAGAGCGTTCGAGAATCAGCCCTCCTCTGTGACGGCAGCGTGCTCACCCGCCCGCCTCCCCCCTCCTCCCCCCCCCCTCTCCCCCCCCACCACCTCCTCCCCCCCCCCCTCCACTTCCCCCCCTACTCCACTCCCCTCCACCTTTCCCCACTCTTACCCGTCCCCACTCCCTCCCTCTCTCCCCCTCTACACTCTGCCCCTCTTTCCCCCCTCTCTAACTCTAACCCCTCTCTCCCCCCTTCCTCTCACACCCCTCCTCTCTCTCTTCTACTCTCCCTCTCTCCTACCTCCATCCCTCCCTCCCTCCCCTCCCTCTCCCGTTCCCCACTCTACCACCCCCCCCTCTATCCCCCCCCTCTCTCCCCTCCTCCCCCCCCTTCCCCCTCCCTCTCCCCCCTCCCCACTTCCCCTTCACCTCCCTCCCCTTTCCCCCCACTACCCCTAATTGGATCAGGACATCAAATATGGCCTCATTGTTTAGAGAATGGGGATTCCCTTCTTCCATCATAGATGAGGCCCTCACACTGGTCTCCCCAGTATCCTGCAGCTCAGCTTTTGCTCTCCCTCCTAGTCCTCTCCTTCCACCCCATCAGCCATCGCATACAGCACATTATCCTCTGGTATTTTCAAAACCGCCTTCTCACAATCTTGTGACTAAAGGGATCAGGGGGTATGGACAGAAGGCAGGGATGGGATACTGAGTTGGATGATCAGCCATGATCACATTGAATGGCAGTGCAGGCTCGAAGGGCCGAATAACCTACTCCTGCACCTATTTTCTATGTTTCTATTATCAGGGCAACTGAACCATCCTACCAACAACTAGAGAGCAGTCCTGAACTACTGCCTATCTCATTGGAGACCCTCGGACTATCTCTGATCAGATTTAGCTGGACTTTATGTTGCACTAAACTTTATTCTCGTTATTCTGTTAATGATGTGTCTCTACACTGTGAATGAGTCAATTGTAATCATGTATTGTCTTTCCGCTGACTAGTTAGCAGGTAACAAAAGCTTTTCACTGTACCTCGGTACATGCGACAATGAACTAAACTCAATAAACTCTCTCTTTTCCCCTTTTTCTTACATCTCTTTCTTTTTTTTACCTCTTGCACTCCCTGTCCCTCCAATCTGACAATCCCTCCCATTTCTATATGAACATGTGTGGCTCGGTTTCCATCTGTGACCTTTCATCAAATGTTACCTGTAACATAATTTGCCCCGCGCCACAGTCCACCACTGGGATGAAAAGTACAAATGAGCTTTCCATTACAAACAAAATGGCAGAGCAGGGCAGAATTGTGTCTCTCTCTGTGTCTCTGTTCCCCTTCTCTCCCCACCCATTCCACTAATCCCGCTCCTTATTTGCATGTTTGCACATAGCCCATTTGCATGAGACCTTTCACTATGTTTTATCTGCATTATTGATGCGAAAAGCTCTTTGTTTACCGTCTGTACGTTTCCTGTTAATAAAATTATATATTTCTTCATAAAGTCACATATCTGTAGATATTTAAAATATTGGTTGTTATTCAGTTTAAATTTTAATTTTAATTGTTGAAATGATAATAGATTTCCCATTTCATACATGTCACCTACCTTTTTGATTCCCAATCTTTCCCATTGTCTGTATGTTTTATCCATAAGAGATGGTTTAAATACCGGATTATTCACTATTGGTGTTAGCACTTAAGTTAGTTACTTAGTTCTAAAGTTAATTTTATTTGTTTCCAAATTCGTATCGTATTATGTACAATTGGATTCTTCTTATATAATGTGTTGTTCAATTTTATCGGGGAGAAGAGGATTGCTCCGAAATCGTACGGAGAACAATCCTCTTTCTCCATTCTTATCCATTCCATCTGTTGGGATTGGGATGCTATGCTGTAATTTTGTATAAGGCATTGATAAGGCTGCACTTGCAGTATTGTGTGGAGTTCTGGATAGGGTACTGCAGGAAATACATCATTAAGCTGGAAAGGGTTTAAAGAATATTGATAAGAGTGCGGCCAGTGCTCTACATAGTACAACACAGGTACAAGCCTTCTCTCTCTTTATCGGGATGCATGACAGAATTGTTTGGGAACAGCTCCATCCAAGACCGTGAGAAATTGCAGAGAATCGTGGATGCAGCCCAGACCATCACACAAACCAATCTCCCTTCCATTGACTCCATGACCACCTCACGCTGCGGAACGAGTCACAACTCGTCACTCCTTCTTCTCCCCTCTCCAATCCGGTAAAAGGTATAAAGTGTGAAAATGAACACTTCTGGATTCAGGGATAGTTTTTCCCACTGAACCATCCTACCAACAACTAGAGAGCAGTCCTGAACAACCACCTATCATACTGGAGAACCTCGGACTATCTCTGATCAGATTTTGCTGGACTTTATGTTGCACTAAACTTTATTCTCGTTATTCTGTTAATGATGTGTCTGTACACTGTGAATGAGTCAATTGTAATCATGTATTGTCTTTCCGCTGACTAGTTAGCAGGTAACAAAAGCTTTTCACTGTACCTCGGTACATGCGACAATGAACTAAACTCAATAAACTCTCTCTGTTTCCCCTTTTTCTTACATCTCTTTCTTTTTTTTACCTCTTGCACTCCCTGTCCCTCCAATCTGATAATCCCTCCCATTTCTATATGAACATGTGTGGCTCGGTTTCCATCTGTGACCTTTCATCAAATGTTACCTGTAACATAATTTGCCCCGCGCCACAGTCCACCACTGGGATGAAAAGTACAAATGAGCTTTCCATTACAAACAAAATGGCAGAGCAGGGCAGAATTGTGTCTCTCTCTGTGTCTCTGTTCCCCTTCTCTCCCCACCCATTCCACTAATCCCGCTCCTTATTTGCATGTTTGCACATAGCCCATTTGCATGAGACCTTTCACTATGTTTTATCTGCATTATTGATGCGAAAAGCTCTTTGTTTACCGTCTGTACGTTTCCTGTTAATAAAATTATATATTTCTTCATAAAGTCACATATTTGTAGATATTTAAAATATTGGTTGTTATTCAGTTTAAATTTTAATTTTAATTGTTGAAATGATAATAGATTTCCTATTTCATACATGTCACCTACCTTTTTGATTCCCAATCTTTCCCATTGTCTGTATGTTTTATCCATAAAAGATGATTTAAATACCGGATTATTCACTATTGGTGTTAGCACTTAAGTTAGTTACTTAGTTCTAAAGTTAATTTTATTTGTTTCCAAATTCGTATCGTATTATGTACAATTGGATTCTTCTTATATAATGTGTTGTTCAATTTTATCGGGGAGAAGAGGATTGCTCCGAAATCGTACGGAGAACAATCCTCTTTCTCCATTCTTATCCATTCCATCTGTTGGGATTGGGATGCTATGCTGTAATTTTGTATAAGGCATTGATAAGGCTGCACTTGCAGTATTGTGTGGAGTTCTGGATAGGGTACTGCAGGAAATACATCATTAAGCTGGAAAGGGTTTAAAGAATATTGATAAGAGTGCGGCCAGTGCTCTACATAGTACAACACAGGTACAAGCCTTCTCTCTCTTTATCGGGATGCATGACAGAATTGTTTGGGAACAGCTCCATCCAAGACCGTGAGAAATTGCAGAGAATCGTGGATGCAGCCCAGACCATCACACAAACCAATCTCCCTTCCATTGACTCCATGACCACCTCACGCTGCGGAACGAGTCACAACTCGTCACTCCTTCTTCTCCCCTCTCCAATCCGGTAAAAGGTATAAAGTGTGAAAATGAACACTTCTGGATTCAGGGATAGTTTTTCCCAACTGAACCATCCTACCAACAACTAGAGAGCAGTCCTGAACAACCACCTATCATACTGGAGAACCTCGGACTATCTCTGATCAGATTTTGCTGGACTTTATGTTGCACTAAACTTTATTCTCGTTATTCTGTTAATGATGTGTCTGTACACTGTGAATGAGTCAATTGTAATCATGTATTGTCTTTCCGCTGACTAGTTAGCAGGTAACAAAAGCTTTTCACTGTACCTCGGTACATGCGACAATGAACTAAACTCAATAAACTCTCTCTGTTTCCCCTTTTTCTTACATCTCTTTCTTTTTTTTACCTCTTGCACTCCCTGTCCCTCCAATCTGATAATCCCTCCCATTTCTACATGAACATGTGTGGCTCGGTTTCCATCTGTGACCTTTCATCAAATGTTACCTGTAACATAATTTGCCCCGCGCCACAGTCCACCACTGGGATGAAAAGTACAAATGAGCTTTCCATTACAAACAAAATGGCAGAGCAGGGCAGAATTGTGTCTCTCTCTGTGTCTCTGTTCCCCTTCTCTCCCCACCCATTCCACTAATCCCGCTCCTTATTTGCATGTTTGCACATAGCCCATTTGCATGAGACCTTTCACTATGTTTTATCTGCATTATTGATGCGAAAAGCTCTTTGTTTACCGTCTGTACGTTTCCTGTTAATAAAATTATATATTTCTTCATAAAGTCACATATTTGTAGATATTTAAAATATTGGTTGTTATTCAGTTTAAATTTTAATTTTAATTGTTGAAATGATAATAGATTTCCTATTTCATACATGTCACCTACCTTTTTGATTCCCAATCTTTCCCATTGTTTGTATGTTTTATCCATAAAAGATGATTTAAATACCGGATTATTCACTATTGGTGTTAGCACTTAAGTTAGTTACTTAGTTCTAAAGTTAATTTTATTTGTTTCCAAATTCGTATCGTATTATGTACAATTGGATTCTTCTTATATAATGTGTTGTTCAATTTTATCGGGGAGAAGAGGATTGCTCCGAAATCGTACGGAGAACAATCCTCTTTCTCCATTCTTATCCATTCCATCTGTTGGGATTGGGATGCTATGCTGTAATTTTGTATAAGGCATTGATAAGGCTGCACTTGCAGTATTGTGTGGAGTTCTGGATAGGGTACTGCAGGAAATACATCATTAAGCTGGAAAGGGTTTAAAGAATATTGATAAGAGTGCGGCCAGTGCTCTACATAGTACAACACAGGTACAAGCCTTCTCTCTCTTTATCGGGATGCATGACAGAATTGTTTGGGAACAGCTCCATCCAAGACCGTGAGAAATTGCAGAGAATCGTGGATGCAGCCCAGACCATCACACAAACCAATCTCCCTTCCATTGACTCCATGACCACCTCACGCTGCGGAACGAGTCACAACTCGTCACTCCTTCTTCTCCCCTCTCCAATCCGGTAAAAGGTATAAAGTGTGAAAATGAACACTTCTGGATTCAGGGATAGTTTTTCCCAACTGAACCATCCTACCAACAACTAGAGAGCAGTCCTGAACAACCACCTATCATACTGGAGAACCTCGGACTATCTCTGATCAGATTTTGCTGGACTTTATGTTGCACTAAACTTTATTCTCGTTATTCTGTTAATGATGTGTCTGTACACTGTGAATGAGTCAATTGTAATCATGTATTGTCTTTCCGCTGACTAGTTAGCAGGTAACAAAAGCTTTTCACTGTACCTCGGTACATGCGACAATGAACTAAACTCAATAAACTCTCTCTGTTTCCCCTTTTTCTTACATCTCTTTCTTTTTTTTTTATCTCTTGCACTCCCTGTCCCTCCAATCTGACAATCCCTCCCATTTCTACATGAACATGTGTGGCTCGGTTTCCATCTGTGACCTTCATCAAATGTTACCTGTAACATAATTTGCCCCGCGCCACAGTCCACCACTGGGATGAAAAGTACAAATGAGCTTTCCATTACAAACAAAATGGCAGAGCAGGGCAGAATTGTGTCTCTCTTTGAGTCTCTGTTCCCCTTCTCTCCCCACCCATTCCAGTAATACCGCTCCTTATTTGCATGTTTGCACATAGCCCATTTGCATGAGACCTTTCACTATGTTTTATCTGCATCATTGACGTGAAAAGCTCTTTGTTCACCGTCTGTACGTTTCATGTTAACAAAATTAACCTGTTGAGTGTTTATCAAATTGCTGCTGGAAAAAGAGCGAATTATTATGAAGTTACTTAACAGAAACAGTCCATTCAGCTCAACAGCTCCTTCGCAGACTTCAAACTCGATGCCAATATCATTTGCAGCGGCAGCTGTGTGATGGAAATAGTGATCAGATAGGGCTGAAAAAGGAATGGCTAGGAAAGGTTTAGAGAATGTAGGAAGGAACTGCAGATGTTGATTTACACTGAAGATAGACACAAAATGCTGGAGTAACTCAGCGGGTCAGGCAGCATCTCGGGAGAAGTCTAACAGTTTCTTAAACATTGGGATAGTCCCTGCCTCATTTCTGGCAAATTGTTCTATTTCCCCACCACTCTTTGTGAGAAATAGTTACCCCTCAGATTCCTATTAAGTCTTTGACCCTTCACATCAAACCTATGTCATTTAGTTTTTTCTCCAGAGATGCTGCCTGATCCCCTGAGTTACTCCAGCATTCTGTGTCTATTCAAGATTTAGAGGGTTCTGGGTTAAACATTGGCAGGTGGGACGAGAACACTTTAGATGCATGTCGGGAGAATATCACAATGTGTATCCAGGCCAACCATTAATAAGGTGAGCTTGAACAGTAGAGACCCTGGCTGTCCCTTTACTGGTGTAATGTGAGCTCGACAGGAGCACAGAGGGGAGCGCTCGATGCCTTGTAACTTGGACATTCAAACACCTACTTGGACATATCAAAAACATTTCCTGCTGCTTTAAGGGAACTCATTATGTGGTTCACAAAACAATATGTTCAGATGGAGGGTCGCACCTTTGGACAGGATGCAGATTGTGAGAAGGAAAGAGATTTGTACAGTGCAGAAGGTAACATGGTATTCGAGAAATGTGTGTCAACATGGACTAAAGACTGGTTATCACAAGGAAGACAGAGCTGGATCAAATGGGTAATTTTCAAGCTCTGTCACACTTGTATAGAAATGACTAGTCTCAAGAATCAGTTCCATATAGAGCCATGGACAGTCCTAGAGTCAAACAGTGTGGAAACAGGCCCTTAGGTCCAATTTGCCCACGATGGTTAACATGCACATGTTACATGCGACTAACTACACATGTCCCACCTGCCTGTATTTGACCTAATATCCCTCTGAACCTAACTTATCCATGTACCTGTTCAAATATTATGTAATACATTGTAATAACACATTACAAACTTAAAGCACACGGCATTGGGGGTTCAGTATTGATGTGGATAGAGAACTGGCTGGCAAACAGGAGCAAAGAGTAGGAGTAAACGGGTCCTTTTCACAATGGCAGGCAGTGACTAGTGGGGTACCGCAAGGCTCAGTGCTGGGACCCCAGCTATTTACAATATACATTAATGATCTGGATGAGGGAATTGAAGGCAATATCTCCAAGTTTGCGGATGACACTAAGCTGGGGGGCAGTGTTAGCTGTGAGGAGGATGCTAGGAGACTGCAAGGTGACTTGGATAGGCTGGGTGAGTGGGCAAATGTTTGGCAGATGCAGTATAATGTGGATAAATGTGAGGTTATCCATTTTGGTGGCAAAAACGGGAAAGCAGACTATTATCTAAATGGTGGCCGATTGGGAAAGGGGGAGATGCAGCTGGGTGTCATGGTACACCAGTCATTGAAGGTAGGCATGCAGGTGCAGCAGGCAGTAAAGAAAGCGAATGGTATGTTAGCTTTCATTGCAAAAGGATTTGAGTATAGGAGCAGGAAGGTTCTTACTGCAGTTGTACAGGGTCTTGGTGAGACCACACCTGGAGTATTGCGTACAGTTTTGGTCTCCAAATCTGAGGAAGGACATTATTGCCGTAGAGGGAGTGCAGAGACGGTTCACCAGACTGATTCCTGGGATGTCAGGACTGTCTTATGAAGAAAGACTGGATAGACTTGGTTTATACTCTCTAGAATTTAGGAGATTGAGAGGGGATCATATAGAAACTTACAAAATTCTTAAGGGGTGGGACAGGCTAGATGCAGGAAGATTGTTCCCGATGTTAGGGAAGTCCAGGACAAGGGGTCACAGCTTAAGGATAAGGGGGAAATCCTTTAAAACCAAGATGAGAAGAACTTTTTTCACACAGAGTGTGGTGAATCTCTGGAACTCTCTGCCACAGAGGTTAGTTGAGGCCAGTTCATTGGCTATATTTAAGAGGGAGTTAGATGTGGCCCTTGTGGCTAAGGGGATTAGGGGGTATGGAGAGAAGGCAGGTACGGGATACTGAGTTGGATGATCAGCCATGATCATATTGAATGGCGGTGCAGGCTCGAAGGGCCGAATGGCCTACTCCTGCACTTAATTTCTATGTTTCTATGTTCTATGTAGGTGTCTCAACTACCTGTTCCAGCAGCTCATGCCATGCATCTACTACCCTTTGTGTGAAAATGTTACCCCTCCGTCTCCAATTAAATATTTTCCTGCTCACCTTAAACCTATGTCCTCTGTTTCTCAATTCCACTACTCTGAGTCTGCTGGTGCCGACGATGGCTGCCACGGTGCACTGCTCCTTAATGTTTTGTCTGTGTTTGTTTGTTTGTGTCGTCTGTGAAAATCCCACTAAGATCACTTTCATGAGAGAGGTTCTCATTGACATCAGATATTCGGTACCTCCAAACATTGTTCCGGATTTCTCTCACTCGCTGAATTATTTGGACATACTCGTTGGCGGGGCTGTGGCTTCAAGGCAGTGTTCAAGGTCTTGAGACAGAGGAGGACCCAGGGGAAGCGCTCTGGAGCACTCACCCGACTCCGGCCACGAGGATTACACACACCGCTCCCGAGAATATTCCCTGCAAATCTACGTTCTCTCAACAACAAAGTGGACGAACTGCAACTCCTGTGCCAAACAAACTAGGACTTCTCTCGAGTCGCTGCCTTGTGCTTCACCGAGACGTGGCTGTGTGAGTCGACCCCGGACAATGCGCTGCAACTGGCTGGCTTTCAACTACACAGAGCGGACCGCGAAGCAGAGACAGTGGGGAAATCAAGAGGCGATGGAATATGTTTCTACACTAACCAGGGCTGGTGCCGCGACATCACGGTACTGTCTAACTTCTGTTCTCCTAATCTGGAATCTTTTTTCATAAATTTCAAACCCTTTTATTTTCTGAGCGAATTTATCTTTATTCTCACTGGAGTTTACACCCCCCACCCAACACCCCCCCCCCCCCCTCCCCCGCCGACGTACGTGAGGCGCAAACATAACTCGCTGACGAGGTAATGAGCATAGAGAGTGACTTCCCGCACTCCATGGTCATTGCTTTGGGGGATTTAACAAGGTTAACCTCATCCGAGTGCTTCCCAAATACAGACATCACGTTACCTGCACCACCAGAGGGGAGAGAACACTCGATCATTGTTGTACTACAATCACAAACGCATATCGCCCTGTTCCCTGTGCGGCTCTGGGACTCGCTCATCATTGTTTGGTTCACCTTATTCCGACCTACAGGCAGAAATTGAAATCTGCTAAGAATGTGGTCAGAACAATGAAAAAGTGGACAAACGAGGGCATTGAAAACCCACAGTCCTGCTTTGACTGTGCTGAAAAGCAACCTTGCACCATCACCCTCTGCTTCCTTCCATGAACTGAATTTTCTATCCATCCAGATATCTCTCCTTGGATCTCATGTGATCCCACCTTCCACAGCAGCCAACCATGCCTTGTCGAATGCCTTGCTGAAATCTATATACACAACGGTTACAGCTCTGCCCTCATAAACCTCTTTGGTCCCAGCTTCATAAAACTCAATCAGATGCACGAGGCACGACCTCCCACATATATAACCATGCTGACTATCCTTAAGTTCCAGTTGAAGTTCACATTTATTGCCACATGCACCAATTAAGGTTCAGTGGAATTTGACTTACCATGGAGCCATACAAACAAAAGAGCACAATACACAATAGAATATAATGAGGATCCACCACAGTGGAATCAACATTCTTCACAGTAGTGGAAGGGAATCACTTTGTCCGTCCTCCTCCTTTGTTCATCTGTCTTCGGGGACATGAACCCTCCGCAGTCGTCGCCATGGATGGCCCGATGTACAGGCCCTCTCGTCGGGATGTTTGAAACTCCGCCGTCGAGACGGACGGGCACTCCGCAGCTTGGAGGTCCCAAATCGGCTGCTTCCTACCGGAGACCGCGGCTTCACAATGTTGTAGTCTGCAGGCCTGTGGTCAGAGCACTTCTTCCGGCGACCCCCGGGCAAGGGCTCACCCACTCTGCGATGAAAGTCCACGCCATGCCCGCGGCTAGAAGCTCCGCAGACCGTGACTACAGGATATTGTAGTCCGCGGGCCAGCGATCGGAGCACTTCTTTTGGTAACACCAGGCAAGGGCTCACCCACTGCGCGATGAAAGTCCGTGCTGTGCCCGCTGCTGAAGGTCTGGACCCAACTCCGGGAAAGGCCGCAACAATCCAAGCTGTTAGGCCGCGAGGGAGGATGAAATACAATGAGGAGAAAAGTCGCATTCCACCGAGGTAAGTGACTAAAAAAAACAGTTTCCCCCCCAATTCCTGCCCCCACACCCCCCCCCCCCCCCCCCCCCCCCCCCCCCCCCCACACACACACACACTACACACATTTTTACACATACTAAAAACAAAAAAAGTGGAAAGGACGAACAGCTGCTGGCGAGGCTGCCGGCTCGTGGTGCCACCTGTCGTTCCTGGCCCTCAATCAGAACTTGTCCATCTGAATGCATATGTATCTTAGCCCTTACAATACACTCTGGTAAGTTACCTACCACAAATGTTAGGCTCACTAGCTGGTATTCTCAGGCTTTTCCCTGCAGCCCTTCTAGAATAGAGGCACAACATTTGCCACCCTCCATTCTTCTGGCACCTCGCCCATATTTAATGACCACTTGTGAATCTCAGCCAGGGCACTTGCAATTTCCTCTTTAGTTTCCAATAGTGCAGACAGCACCCGTAGTAAGGATCGAACCAGGGACTCTGGCGCTGAAATGCAGCAACTCTACTACTGCACCGCTATTCCTGGCCCTCAATTTTCTATCCTCAATATACTGCCTATATTCAAGTCTCAGAGGGGCCAGCAGCCTGTGGGGCATCCTGATCATCTCATGAAGTGGAAATAAATGGGAAGACTAGTAGTGAAGAACAACTTTTGTTGAGAGGAAGCAAAAGGCTGACTATTATTTAAATGGAGAGATAAATTTCCAGTCAATCGAATACAGAAGGATCTGTGTGTCCTGATACATGAACAGCTAGTATTTAGGAAGATGAATGGCATATCTGTATTGATTGTAAGGGGAGGGTTTGAATATAACAATAAAAGGTTGCTACAATTGTACAATCGTACAGATCAGTACAGAATCGGTATTTGTGGTAATTGAAACAGACAAGGAAGTTAGACAAGGAGAAGACACAAGGACTGGAAATTGTTGAAGTAACTCAGCCAGTCAGGTAGCATTGTTGGAACACATAAAAAGGCAATGGTTTGGTTGGGAATCTTCCTCAGACAGATTTTAGCAGGGAAGATTGATCCCTGGGATGGCAGGACAGTCATATGAGGAAAGATTGGGAGGGGAGGGGAAAACTACTTTTCAGTTTCCCTACCTGGTCGGAGAGGCAGCTTTTCTCCGGGGTGCAGCTTCGACCCGTCCTCGCGGCCTACCAGCGGACCTGGAGCGGTGTTCCTGTCGGGGACCGCTGAGAACCTCGGCTTCGGCGGCGGCACAGCGCTGGAGCGCTATCGTGGAGCGGGCGATGCCTTGCCTGGGTCGCCGCGCTGGAGCTCTGATGAGCTGAAGAACCGCCGGGAACAACATCGCGGAGCTGTGGGTCTGTGGAGCCGCCAGCTGCGGGCGGCGGCGCTGAACTTTACACCAGGAGCCTGGGATCTCGTGACGAGATCGCCAGTAGTGGAACTCCAGCCGGCGCAGCCTTGTCGGCTTCGGAAGCCGCGGCCTCCAGTACGGAAGCGGCTGTTCCAGGGTTCCCAAGCCGTGGAGAGGACTCTCCCGACGCCGGAGCACCACCACCCGGCGAGAACGGCCTGGAACATCGGGCTTCCATAGAGGCAACTGTGGAGGCCTCAATAGGCCCGACTATGGGTGAACTGGGGTTGGGGACTGGACTTTGTGCCTTCCCTCATAATGAGAACCGTTGAGGCGAGATGTTTTTTATGTTCTAAAACTCTTATTAATGTTATGTCTGTATTCCTTCTTTATGTGCTGCAAAATGGCAAGAAGCATTTCATTACACCTAGTGAGTATGTGACTAATAAAATACCTTTGATACCTTTGATACTTTGATTGAAAAGACTCGGCTTGTATTCACTGGAGTTTAGAAAGATGAGGGGGTTCTTATAGAAACATATAAAATAATAAAAGGGCTGGAGAAGCTGCATGCAGGAAAAATGTTCCCAATGTGGGGCGAGTCAAGAACCAGGGGCCACAGTCTTAGAATAAAGGGTAGGTCATTAAAGACTGAGGTGAGAAAAAGCTTTTTCACCCAGAGAATGTGAAATTATGGAATACCCTGCCACAGCGGGCAGTGGAGGCCAAGTCACTGGATGGATTTAAGAGAGAGTTAGATAAGGTTCTAGGGGCCAGTGGAGTCAAGGGATATAGAGAGAAGGCAGGCACGGGTTATTGATAGAGGACGATCAGCCATGATCACAATGAATGGGGATGCTGGCTCGAAGGGCCGAATGGCCTCCTCCTGCAACTATTTTCTGTGTTTCTATGTTTCTATGTAAAAGGACGTTGAAAAGAGGACCCCCTCCGGGAGATTACAGAGAATGATTTTAATATTACAGCACTGTAGCAGAATGTTTAGCAAGAGCAGTTCATGCAAGGGCATTTATCAGCTCAGACAGAATGAAGGGGTAGCAAGAAATTATATTGAAAACAAATGACAAATTGGCATTTATTGATGGGCGTTGTAATCCAGAATTGTTACTTTGCACAAGAGTTTTATTGAGGACACGACATACATCCTACGCATCGTATTTGAGAAGGAATATGCCAACACTGGGCGATCCAGAAGATATTCAATTTGCGAGTTCCTTCGGTGGGAGGGTTATTGTATCACAAGTGACTCCACATTAGATTTATATTCTTTGATATATAGGTACAATCTCAAAGAAGGGCACATGGGTACAAGATAATGGGATGGTAAAGTAAAACTAAGTTGTGTTGGAATTTCTTTTCAATGTGCAATGAATTACTGGAAGAGGCAAATAGCCTACCCCAGTCTGCTGTGTTCCTATGTGAATAGATGGAGAAGTCTTGACAGTAATTGATGGAGGATTCTAAATTGATGATAAATGGAGCAGGGTGGGACAGCAGAGGTATGTCAGAGGGGGTGAGGGGAGGGTGGGGGGGGGGGAGGCCAGATGAAATGCACCCAGTCCAAGCTCCATCTCTCACCTCAGCCTTGCTTATATCCGAACGTTCTTCCGTGAGTTTTCACCAAGTGTTCTCTCTCCCTCTGACACGGACGAAGAGTCCATTGTTCTCAGCAGGTGAACTGCTAAAATAAAACACAACGCTACTAAAAGAAGAACCTTTTTCCAATGGGGTCCGTCGACTGGATTTTTAAAGGATAGAGGATGTCCCAACTAATGTTGGCCAATACCCCATGTATGACCGGTAAGCAGAACACCTTTTGGAAATGCAGCACACCTAAAATTATAATGGACAAGCAATTTAGGATTTATTAAATGGAACTGACCACCCAGAGAGTCCACTCAAACCAACCATAGCCTGTGTTTGAAGATTGCACCAGTTCATTCCACTATTCGTCATCTAAATTTAGAAGAATGAGGGGGTTCCTCATTACAACTTATGAATAGGGAAAGGCCTAGATAGAGTGAATGTGGGGAGCAGGGCCGGATTTAGATGAAGAGAGGCCCTAGGCTGTTCCACTTGTGAGGCCCCACCCAATTCCCCACCACCACGACCAGAGGAAGATGGTCCACCAGATTGACACCGATTGGCAGCCGAGCGTGGCCAATGAGATAAGGGGCTGGAAAGCTGAGCTATTTATTTATTTATTTATTTATTTACTTATTGCCAGTGTTAGTGTCGAGTTATCACCTTAAAACACTGTTATTCTGAAATGGAGGGCAAGGAAAATCGCTGAAGTGTTGTTTAGAGACTACAGTGCATTGTGACAGCATATGTAAGAAAGGCCTATGACAGTGTCAAAAATATTATACACCTTGCTGGGCTCTCACTTAATTGTTTTTCTCTTGTCAGCTGGGCAACCTTGGCAGCTTTTTAAGTTGCCAAATGACAGTTTTGGTGGTCATTTAGGACGGCTTGCTTGATGCGTGTGATAATGTGTGCAATAGACAATCGGCCATAGACAATAGGTGCAGGAGTAGGCCATTCAGCCCTTCGAGCCACGGACAAAGTGCATAGTTACCAGTTGGAATTAAGGTCAATGAAGCATTCACATATTATTCTGCTTCAAATAAAGTCACAAACTAAACATATTCACCAATCAAGACATGATATATACCACAATGACATGCAGCAAAATTATAATACAGTATCTCAACTCTTTTTACACGTTGCTATGAATGCAATTTCTTTTATTTCTTTTCACTTCAAAACAAACATGTGGTTGGATTATTCAATGTATGATCAACCTCGGTGAGACCAAGCGCAGGATTGGCGATCGCTTTGCACAACACCTCCACTCAGTTCGCAATAATCAACCTGATATCCTGGTGGCTCAACACTTCAACTCCCCTTCCCATCCCGAATCAGACCTTTCTGTCCTGGGCCTCCTCCATGGCCAGAGTGAGGCCCACCGCATATTGGAGGAGCAGCACCTCATATTTTCTTGGGTAGATTACACCCCAGCGGTATGAACATTGGTTTCTCTAATTTCAGGTAGTCCTTGCTTTCTCCCTCATTCCCCTCCCATTCACAGCTCTCCCACAGCCTCGTGCCTCCGCTTCTTCCTTTCTTTTTCATGTCTCCCACCCGACATCAATCTGAAGAAGGGTCTTGACCCAATAGACAATAGACAATAGACAATAGATAATAGGTGCAGGAGTAGGCCATTCAGCCCATCGAGCAATTCAATGTGATCATGACTAATCATCCCCAATCAGTACCCCGTTCCTGCCTTTTCCCCAAAGCCCCTGACTCTGCTATTTTTAAGAGCCCTATCCAGCTCTCTCTTGAAAGCTTCCAGACAACCTGCCTCCACCACCCTCTGAGGCAGAAAATTCCATACACTCACAACTCTCTGTGAGAAAAAGTGTTTCCTCGTCTCCGTTCTAAATGGCTTACCCTTTATTCATAAACTGTGGCCCCTGGTTCTGGACTCCCCCAACATCGGGAACATGTCTTCTGCCGCCAGCGTGTTCAAACCCTTAACAATCATATATGTTTCAATAAGATCCCCTCTCAACCTTCTAAACTCCACATGCCCAGCTGCGTTATTCTCTCAGCATATGTTTTGATGTGTTATGTTGACATCAAAACAAGTACCCGGATGCGGCTATGGTGGTGGCTGGAAATTTTAATAAATCAAATCTCAAGAAGGTCATGCCGAACTTCTACCAACACATCACGTGTGCCACCAGGGGGGAGGGAACTTTGGACCACTGCTACACACCGTTCAGGAAAGGCTACAAGGCTGTTTCACTCCCTCCCTTCCCAAGGAAAATCTGACCACGCTGCCATTTTCCTGTTGCTGGAGTATAAACAGAGGATAGTTCGGGAAGCGGTAGAGATGAGGGACGTAAAGCGGTCGTCCGACCAGTCAGAGGCCATGCTGCAAGATGTACTGAGTGATGTTGACTGGAATATGTTCGAAGCAAGTTCCAGTGACGTCAGTGAGTTCGCGGAAGCAGTCACGGACTTCATCGTAACAGTAACCAACAACATCGTCCCCACGGTAAGGGTAAGCACCTTTCCGAACCAAAAACCCTGGGTAGACAGGTCTGTTCGTGTGGCCCTGAATGCTCGCACCGCTGCCTACAACTCGGGCCTGGCATCAGGAAACGTGGAAGTCTACAAGACAGAGTCCTACCGGCTGCGATGGGCGGTGAAGGACGCAAAGAGAAGGTACAGAGACAAGATGGAGTTACAGATGGAGCAGCAGGACACCAGAAGCCTGTGGCAGGGGCTACGGGTTGTAACCAACTACCGGAGCACCCCTCCCTCATCCGCAAGTGCCGGCACCTCCCTAGCTGATGACCTGAACTCCTTCTACGCTTGTTTCGAGAGGGGCAACACCACTCCAGGTCTGCCGACTATCGACAATACCGCCAGCGGGCTGGCTATCGAAGCTGAAGGGAGGAATGTGCACACATTCTCGCTGTCCGAACATGACGTGAGGAGGGCTCTGACACGGGTGAACACGAGAAAAGCTGCAGGCCCTGATGGCATCTCGGGGCGAGTACTCAAGTCCTCTGCTACGCAGCTAGCTCCAGTGCTCACTACATTATTCAAGCTCTCCCTGGACAAGTCCGTGGGCCCTGCCTGCTTCAAAAAATCCATCATTGTACCGGTACCAAAAAATGCCTCCCCAGCCTGTCTGAATGACTACCGTCCGGTGGCCCTTACCTCGGTAGTCATGAAATGCTTTGAGAGGCTGGTGAAGAAACATATCTGCGCCTTCCTCCCTCGGAACATGGACCCGTTGCAGTTCGCATACCGTCCGAACATATCCACGGACGATGCGGTCTCCCAGGTCTTGCACACCGCTCTCTCCCATCTGGACAGCCAGAAGAGGGGCTACGTGAGGATGCTGTTCATAGACTACAGTTCAGCCTTCAACATGATAGTCCCCACCAGACTGGCCGGGAAGCTAATGGAATTGGGGCTCAACACCTCCCTGTGTGCCTGGGCCCTGGACTTTCTCACCGCCAGGCCCCAGATAGTCAAGATGGGAGGGAATACATCGAACTCCCTCATGCTGAGCACAGAATCACCCCAGGGTTGCGTCCTCAGCCCCCTATTGTACTCCCTGTACACACATGACTGTGTGGCTAGGTTCAGCTCCAACTCAATAAGTAAGTTTGCTGATGGCACTGTGGTGGTGGGCCTGATCTCAGACAACGATGAGAATGCCTACCAGGAGGAGGTGGCTGATCTAGCACTCTGGTGCCAGGATAACAGCCTCCTCTTAGACATCAAAAAAACGAAGGAGCTGATCATGGACTTTAGGAGGGCACATCATCCGAGGATGTACACTCCATTGAGGATAAATGGGGATCCTGTGGATAGGGTGAACTGTTTTAAATATCTGCCAGTCCACATCTCCGAGGATATGACATGGGCATCACACGCATCAGCACTCGTGAGTAAGGCAAGGCAAGGCAGCGCCTTTAACACCTCAGGCAATTGAGGAAATTCAGAGTGTCTCCGAGGATCCTCCAGTGCTTCTAGATTCAGATTCAGATTCAGATTCAGATTCAGATTCAATTTTAATTGTCATTGTCAGTGTACAGTACAGAGACAACGAAATGCATTTAGCATCTCCCTGGAAGAGCGACATAGCAAATGATTTGAATATGCAGCGGCGGTGGAAAGCATCTTGGCCGGGAACATTACCATCTGGTTTGGGAATTGCTCTGTCAAGGACAAGAAGGCTCTGCAGAGAGTAGTGCGTTTGGCCGAACGCTCTATGGGAATTTCACTTGCCCCCCTGCAGGAACTATACATCAGGAGGTGCAACTCTAGAGCCAACAATATCATGAGAGACCTCTTCCACCCCTGCAACGGACTGTTCCAGCTGCTACGGTCAGGCAAACGCCTCCGTTGCCATGCGGTGAGAATGGAGAGGTTGAGAAGGAGTTTCTTCCCAGAGGCCATACGGACTGTAAACGCCTATGTCACCAGGGACTAACTCAACTGAACGTTTTTCCTTCCATTATTTATTATGTAAAAGAATATGTGTGTTATGATTGTGTTTATAGTTTGTTTGGTTGTTTGTCTTTTGCACAAACGTCCGCGAGCATTGCCATTTTCATTTCACTGCACATCTCGTATGTGTATGTGACAAATAAACTTGACTTGACTTGACTTGACTTGACAGTCCCGCCATCCCAGGAACTAACCTTGTAAACCTACGCTGCACTCCCTCAATAGCAAGAATGTCCTTCCTCAAATTAGGGGACCAAAACTGCACACAATACTCCAGGTGTGGTCTTACTAGGGCTCTGTACAACTGCAGAAGGTCCTATTTGCTCCTATACTTGACTCCTCTTGTTATAAAGGCCAACATGCCATTCACTTTCTTCACTGCCTGCTGCACCTGCATGCTTATTTTCATAGACTGATGAACAAGGACCCCCAGATCCAGCTGTACTTCCCCTTTTCCCAACTTGACGCCATTTAGATAGTAATCTGCCTTCCTGTTTGTGCTACCAAAGTAAATAACCTCACATTTCTCCTCATTAAACATCATCTGTAATGCACCCGCCCACTCCCCCAACCTCTCCAAGTCACCTGCATTCTCATAGCATCTTACTCACAGTTCACACTGCCACCCAGCTTTGTGTCCTCTGCAAATTTGCTAATGTTACTTTGAATCCCTTCATCCAAATCATTGATGTATATTGTAAATAGCTGCGGTCCCAGCACCGAGCCTTGCGGTACCCCACTAGTCACTGCCTGCCATTCTGAAAGGGACCCATTAATCCCCACTCTCTGTTTCCTGTCTGCCAACCCATTTTCTATCCATGTCAGCACTCTACCCCCAATACCATGTGCCCTAATTTTGCCCACTAATATCCTATGTGGGACCTTATCAAATGCTTTCTGAAAGTCCAGGTACACCACATCCACTGGCTCTCCCTTGTCCATTTTCCTAGTTACATCTTCAAAAAATTCCAGAAGATTAGTCAAGCATGATTTTCCCTTCGTAAATCCATGCTGACTCGGACCGATCTTGTTACTGCTATCCAAATGTGCGGCTATTTCATCTTTTATAATTGACGCCAGCATCTTCCCCACCACAGATGTCAGGCTAACTTCACTATAATTCCCTGTTTTCTCTCTCCCGCCTTTCTTAAAAAGGGGGATAACAATAGCCACCCTCTAATTGACCCGAAACATCGTCTATTCCTTCGCTCCGTAGATGCTGCCTTACCCGCTGATTTTCTCCAGATTTTTTTGTCTACCAATGGGAGCGCACCACTGGCTACATCTTCCCATCTCCTCCCCTATTGGCTTTCCGCAGAGACCGCTCCCTCCGTAACACCCTGGTCAATTTGTCCCTTCCCACCCAAGCCACCCCCTCTCTTGGTACTTTCCCTTGCAACCGCAAGAAATGCTACACTTGTCGCTTTACCCCCCCCCCCCTTGACTCCATTCAAGGACCCAAACAGTATTTCCAGGTGCAGCAGAGGTTCACCTGCACCTCCTCCAACCTCATCTATTGCATCCACTGCTCTAGGTGTCAGCTGCTCTACATCGGTGAGACCAAGCGTAGGCTTGGCGATCACTTCGCCGAACACCTCCGTTCGGTTCGCATTAACCAACCCGATCTCCTGGTGGCTCAGAACTTCAACTCCCCCTCCCATTCCAAATCTGACCTTTCTGTCCTGGTCCTTTTCCATGGCCAGAATGATGCCCAACGTGAATTGGAGGAGCAGCACCTCATATTTCGATTGGGTAGTTTACACCCCAGCGGTATGAACATTGACTTTTTTAATTTCAACTAGTTCCTGCTTTATCCTCCTCTTCCCAGCTCCCTTCTCAGTCCACTGTCTCTGCCTGCCTTCCTTTTTTCTCCCCCCCCCCCCCCCCCCCCCCCCCCATCTCTTCACATCATTCTGAAGAAGGGTCTCGACCCGAAACGTCACCTATTTCCTTCGCTCCATAGATGCTGCCTCGCCCGCTGAGTTTCTCCAGCATTTTTGTCTCCCCATTCACACAAGTTCTGTTATCCCACTTTCCTCACCCACTCCCTACACATTTTACAGAGACAAGTTAACCTACAAAGCCAATGCGTCTTTGGTATGTGGAAGGAAACCCACACGCTTGCAGGGAGAATGTGCAAACTCAACACAGTCAGTGCCCGAGGACAGGATCAAACACAGATCTCTGGTGTGTGAGGCAGCAAGTCTACCAGCTGTGCCACCATATTTTGTTTATAAACACACAAAAAATTATACGTTGATAACTTTGGTTACTAAAAAAATGAAAATACCCATTTTCAGTCTTAAATCTCCAAGTGATGCTATGTACCCCTTTACAGCTACTGTATGTTTTAATTAAGTTCACGACTATGGGGCAGTACATTGGCCATAAAGTTGCTGCCTAAAAGTGCTAAAGACCCGGATTTTATCCTGAATATGGGAGCTGTCTGTATGGAGTTTGCTCCTTTTCTCTTTGATCGCATGGGTTTTCTCCGGGTGCTCTTGTTTCCTTCCACATTCCAAAGGTCTGCAGGAACCTATTTCAGACACAACCCAAAACATAATATTTTCCTTTTTTCCAGAGATTCTGTCTGACCTGTTGAGTTACTCCAGCTTTTTGTGTCTATCTTCAGTTTAAACCAGCATCTGCAGTTCCTTCCTACACACACAATACTATACAATAGAATTTTATTAATCCCAGGAGGGAAATTGTGTGTGTGTGTGTGTGGGTATATATATACACACACACACACACACACACACACACACACACACACACACACACACACACACACACACACACACACACACACACACACACACACACACACACACACACACACACACACACACACACACACACACACACACACACACACACACACACACACACACACACACACACACACACATATATATTATATATATATATATTCATATTCATATATAAATATACACCATTTTGTTTTCTCGTTTATAACATTGTTTACAGAGTACTATGTTTACATATTCTGCAAGAAAGGATTTCATTGTTCTAACTGGGACGTGAGAGAATAAAACACTCTTGACTCTTGACTTACTCTGCTAATGTGTGGGATAGAACTAGTGTACGGGTGATCGGTGGTCAGCATGGACTCGGTGGGCTGAAGGGCCTGTTTCCACGCTGTATCCTTAAATTAAACTAAATACACTAAAACCAGAGGGAGTCTAAAGAAGAGTCTCTACCTGAAACGTCACCTAATTTCTTCTTCCAGAGTTGTTGGCTGCTCCATGCAGTTCCCCGCACAATTAAAGAATGGAATAGTCTTCACCCTGCCATAGTTACCCAACCAGACGCAACTAATTTTAAGGTACCTCTTTTTTCCCCAAGCACCCTTTTTTGCTTAAGTCCAAGTCAAGAGTCAAGAGAGTTTTATTGTCATGTGTCCCAGATAAGACAATGAAATTCATGCTTGCTGCAGCACAACAGAATATGTAAACATAATACAGAACAGGAGATAAAAGTTCAGAGTGTTTACATACCATGGCAGGGGGAGTTGAGGTGCTGAGCCACCAGGAGATCAGGTTGTTTAATGTTGGACGAACCGATCGCCAAGCCTGCGCTTGGTCTCACCGATATAGAGCGTTGCCACTTTGAACAGCGGATGCAATTGATGAGGTTGGAGGAGGTGCAGGTAACCTCTGCCTCACCTGGAAAGAGTGCGGTGTAGATGGAGGAATCGGGAATAGAGGATAGAGTCCTTACAGGAAGCAGGGTTGGAAAAATTGTAGTTCAGATAGCCATGGGAGTCAGTGAGTTTGTAGTAGATGCCGGTCTGGAGTGTGTTACCTGCGATGGAGATATTGAGATCCAGAAATGGTAGGGTGATGTCGGAAATGGTCCAGATGAATTTGAGTGTGGGATGGAAGTTAGTGGTAAAATGGATGAAGTCAGTGAGCTGTGTGTGGGAAGACAAAAGTGCTGGAGAAACTCAGCGGGTGCAGCAGCATCTATGGAGTGAAGGAAATAGGCAACGTTTCAGGACAAAACACTTCTTCAGACTGACGTAGGGTGCGGGGGCGGGGCGGGGAGAAGAAAGGAAAAAAAAGGAAGAGGATGAGCCCGAGGGCTGAGGGAGAGCTGAGTAGGGGAGGAGACAGCAAGGGCTACCAGAAATTGGATAATTCAATGTTTATGCCACTAGGGTGCAGACTGCCGAAGAGGAATATGAGGTGCTGCTCCTCCAGTGGTGCTCACTCTTGCCATGGAGGAGGCCCAGGACAGAGATGTCGGATACGGAATGAGAGGGGGAGTTGAAGTGCTGAGCCACTGGGAGGTCAGGATGGTTAATGTGAACCGAGAGAAGGTGTTCGGCAAAACTATCGCCAAGCCTACGCTTGGTCTCACCGATGAAGATCAGCTGTCATCTAGAGCAGCGGATGCAATAGATGAGGTTGCAAGAGATGCAGGTGAACCTCTATCGCACCTGGAACGACTGCTTGGGTCCTTGAATGGAGTCGAGGGGGGAGGTATAGCGACAAGTGTAGCATCTCTTGCAGTTGCAAAGGAAAGTGCCCGGGGACAAGGTGGTGTGGGTGGGAAGGGAAGAATTGACCAGGGAGTTACGGAGTGAGCAGCCTTTGTGGAAAGCAGACAGGGGGGGAGATGGGAAGATGTGGCGAGTGGTGGGGTCATGTTGGAGGTGGCAAAAATCACGGAGGACTATTTGTTGTATGTTATGGCTAGTGGGGTGAAAGGTGAGGACTAGGGGGACTCTGCCCTTGTTGCGAGTGGGGGGATGGGGAGAGAGAGCAGTGTTACGGAGGATGGAAGGGACCCTGGTGAGAGCCTCATCTATAGTAAGGGAAGGGAACCCCCGTTCCCTGAAGAATTAGGACATTTCCGATGCCCTGGTATGGAACACCTAATCCTGGGAGCAGATGCGGCGTAGACGGAGGAATTGGGAATAGGGGATGGAGTCCTTACAGGAAGCAGGATGGGAAGAAGAGTGGTCTAGTTAGCCATGGGAGTCAGTGGGTTTATAGTGGATGTCGGTCAGAAGTCTATCACCTGAGATGGAGATAGTGAGGTCAAGATATGGTGGGGAAGTGTCGGAAATGGTCCAGGTGTATTTGAGTGCCGGATGGAAGTTAGTGGTGAAGCGGATGAAGTCAGTTAGTTGTGTGTGGGTGCAGGAGGTGGCATCAAAGCAGTCGTCAATGTAGCGGAGGTGGAGGTCGGGGATGGGGCCCTGGTACGTCTCGAACAAGGATTGTTCGACGTGCCCTACAAAGAGGCAGGCATAACTGGGGCACATCCATGTGCCCATGGCTACGCCTTGGATTGGAGGGAATGTGAGGAGTCGAAGGGAAAGTTGTTGAGGGTAAGGACCAGCTCCGCTAGGTGGAGAAGAGTATTAGTAGACAGAGATTGGTTCGTTCTGGGGTCGAGGAAGAAACGGGGGCTTTAAGACCATCCTGGTGGGGGATGGAGGTGTAGAGTAACCGGACATCCATGGTGAAGATGAGGGAGTGGGGGCCTGGAAAACAGAAATCATGGAGGAGACGAAGAGCATGTGAGGGGTCTTGAACATAGGTAGGTAGGGATTTCACTAGGGGGGATGGGATGGAGTCGAGGTATGTGGAAATATGTTTGGTGGGACAAGAACAAGATGAAACAATGGGTCTGCCAGGGTTAGGGTTGTGGATTTTGGGGAGAAGGTAAAATCTTGGCTATGCGTGGCTGGGGACCAATTAGGATGGGGGCTTGGGGGGGGGGGGGGGGGGCAGGGGAGCCGGATGCGATGAAGCCAGTGATGGTGTTTGAAATAATGGTCTGGGACTGGGTTGCGGTAAAGTGAGTGGAGGACTGTACGTTCGGGGGGGGGGGGGGGGGGGGGGGGGGGGGGGGGGGGGGGGGGGGGGGGGGGGGGGGGGGGGGGGGGGGGGGGGGGGGGGGGGGTTGGACAATCCCTTTGTTGGATCGTGGTTTCTGTGCTCTGGAATAATAATGGGTTGACAGCACATGGGGTCTGGGCAGCTGAAGACAAAGGTGTACCCTGTGAAGCTAGTCCATTTGTGGATAACCGGTCAGAATTAAGGTGGGGGATGGGGGAGAAGATAGCTAATATGGTAATGGAGGGGACCGTGAAGATAGGGAGGGGTGGTTCATGGAGGGCATTTAAAATCAGGATCAGAATTTTACGGCCAACATCAGCAGCAACAGGTGAATGCAATTGGTGCAAAATGGGAAATAGGGAGAATCGTGGATGTCCCCTCAATTTGTCCTTTTGCGGAGGCAAGATGGCGGAGGCTGGTTGCTAAAATGTGTCCAATAAATACCCATGAATCTGCCCATGACCGTACTACGTGTTTTGCGTAGGAGTAGGCCATCTTGCTCCGCTATAAGATCTTTGGTCGGATGTTTCCTTGCTGTGTCGGCTGATTGGCCCAATATCCAATCGTCCCCTGTGAAAAATGCTGAGTTCCGTGGCAGTCTTTCCTGCCTGCTGTTCTGTATGTACACCAGATACCCCAGTTATTTATATAACCATATAACCATATAAAAATTACAGCACGGAAAACAGGCCATCTTGGCCCTTCAAGTCCGTGCCAAACACTTATTTTCCCTAAGTCCCATCTACCTGCACTCAGACCATAACCCTCCATTCCTTTCCCGTCCATATACCTATCTAATTTATTTTTAAATGATAAAATCGAACCTACCTCCATCACTTCCACAGGAAGCTCATTCCACACAGCTACCACTCTCTGAGTAAAGAGGTTCACCCTCATGTTACCCCTAAACTTCTGTCCCTTAATTCTCAAGTCATGTCCTCTTGTTTGAATCTTCCCTACTCTCAATGGGAAAAGCTTATCCACATCAACTCTGTCTATCCTTCGCATCATTTTAAAGACCTCTATCAAGTCCCACCTTAACTTTCTGTGCTCCGAAGAATAAATGCCTAACTTGTTCAACCTTACATCCCATCCCATTGTTTAACATTACATCCCAACTTCTATACTCAATGCTCTGATTTATAAAGGCCAACACACCAAAAACTTTCTTTACCACCCTATCTACATGAGATTCCACCTGCAGGGAACTATGTACAGTTCTTCCTAGATTCCTCTGTTCATCTGCATTCCTCAATTCGCTACCATTTACGATGAACGTCCTATTTTGATTTGTACTGCCAAGATGTAGCACCTCACACTTATCAGCATTAAACTCCATCTGCCATCTTTCAGCCCACTCTTCCAAATGGCCTAAACCTCTCTGTAGACTTTGAAAATCTACCATTATCCACAACACCACCTATCTTAGTATCATCTGCATACTTACTAATACAATTTACCACACCATCATTCAGATCATTGATGTATATGACAAACAACAGTGGACGCAACACAGATCCCTGAGGCACCCCACTAGTCACCGGCCTCCAACCTGACAAACAGCCATCCACCATTACTCTCTGGCATCTCCATTCAGCCACTGTTGAATCTTGCTTCTCCACCATTAATACCCAATAATTGAACCTTGTTAACCAACCTTCCATGAGGAACCTTGTCAAAGGCCTTACTGAAGTCCATATAGACAACATCTACTTTACCCTCATCAATTTCCATAGTAACCTCTTCAGAAAATTCAAGAAGATTAGTCAAACATGACCTTCCAGGCACAAATTCATGTTGACTGTTCCTAATCAGACCCTGTTTATCCAGATGCTTATATTTATTTTCTCTAAGTATCCTTTCCATTAATTTGCCCACCACTGACGTCAAACTAACAGGTCTATAATTGTTAGGTTCTATAATTGTTAGAATCCTTTTTAAACAATGGAACGACATGCGCAGTACGCCAATCCTCCGGCACTATTCCCGTTTCTAATGATATTTGAAATATTTCTGTCATAGCCCCTGCTATTACTACACTAACTTCCCTCAATGTCCTAGGGAATATCCTATCAGGACCTGGAGACTTATCCAATTTTATATTTTTCAAAAGTGTCAGTATTTCCTCTTCTTTGAATCTCACAGTTCCCATAGCTACTCTACTTGTTTCCTTTACCTCATATAATTCAATATCCTTCTCCTTCGTAAATACCAAAGAAAATAAATTGTTCAATATCTCCCCCAACTCTTTTGACTCTGCAGATAGCTGTCCACTATCTAATAGACTAATTTTATCCCTCGTGTGGTATTGTGATCACTGGACCCGAAGTGCTCCCCAATGCATACCTCCGCCACCTGACCCGTCTCATTTACTAACAGGAGGTGCAGCACTGCGCCTTCTCTAGTAGGTACCTCTATGTATTGCTGCAAAAACCTATCCTGCACACATTTTACAAACTCCAAACCATCCAGCCCATTTACAGAATGTGTTTCCCAGTCTATGTGTGGAAAATTGATATCACCCACAATCACTACCTTGTGCTTACTACTAATATCTGCTATCTCCTTACATATTTGCTCTTCCAATTCTCGCTCCCCATTAGGCGGTCTATAATACACCCCTATAAGTGTTGCTACACCTTTCTTATTTCTCAGTTCCACCCAAATAGCCTCCCCAGACAAGCCCTCTAATCTATCCTGCCAAAGCACTGCTGCAATTTCTTCCCTGCCAAACAATGCAACACCTCCACCTTTTGCCCCTCCAATTCTATCACACCTGAAGCAACGAAATCTTGGAATATTTAGTTTCCAATCACAGCCCTCCTGCAACCATGTTTCACTGATCGCCACAACATCATTCTTCCAGGTGTCAATCTAGGCTCTAAGCTCATCCACCTTTCTTACAATGCTCCTAGCATTAAAATATACATATTTAAGAAACTCACCACCTCTTATTCTCTATTTATTATCTTTTTCTTCGTTCTTCCCTACATTTTGGGTCCAAGTGCTTCCCTTCCCTGCCTCCTGCCTCACACACTGTCTACTAGTTTTCTCTATTTGAGTCCCTACCCCCAACCGTTCTGGTTTAAAGAGTCTTTTCTCTGACAGAGTCTCGCGCCAGTTTTGGGCAGAAATTCTGGCAGTTTCTGAGCTGCCAGCCCACCAGGCCTGAGTGACTGTGCAGCCAGCCCACCAGGCCTGAGTGACTGAGCTGTCAGCCCAAGAATCCATTCAGCCCACAATGTCCATACTAGCCCTCTGAAAACCAGTCCCTTTGACCCAAAACACCCAAACTAGTGCTCCAAAAAGCCAACCACCAACACGCCCCCCCCCCCCCCCCCCCCCCCCACGGGTCCCACTTGGTCTAGTTGTACTTAAAACAACTACAAAGCCACCATTTTGTAAACTACATGACTTTTGAATGTATTAATTCTTTCAACGTTGAGGGTCAGAACCCATCTTTAGACCGCTTTATCGTCCATCCCAACCCGCTGAGTTCCTCCAGAACTTAGTATTATGCTGAAGGTGTTACCAGTGGGATATGATGCAAATACAAGCAAGAAGGCACAGTGGGGTGGCACAGTGGCACAGTGGTAGTGTAGCTGCACTGCAGCGCTTGAGACCCAAATTCAATCCTGACTATAGTTACTGTCTGTACATGGTTTGTATGTTCTCCCTGTGACCACGTGGGTTTTCTCCGGGTTCCCTCCCTCACTCCAAAAACATACAGGTTTGTAGATTAATTGGCTTTGGTCAAAATGTAATTAGAATCAGGTATGTGGGATAGTGTCAGTGTACGAAGATCGCTGGGCGGCAAGGACTCAGTTGGCCGAAGGGCCTGTTTTCGAGCTGTATTTCAAAACTAAAGACACCTCGACACTAACTGGTTGAAGATGGTTGTCAAAATTTGCAGCAGGATCTTGATCGGTTGAGCTGGTGGGCTGTCAAATAGAATTTAATACAGAGAAATGTGGGGTGTTGCATTTAGGAAAGTCTCACAAGGGCAGGACCTACACATTGAATATTAGGGAGTGTGTAGGGCAGAGGGATCTAGGAGTACAGTTACATAGTTCCTTAAAAGTACAGTCACAGGTAGATAGGCCGGTCTAAAAGTATTTTGATACATTTGCCTTCATCAGTTTGAGAATTGAGTATAGAAGTTGGGAGCTCATGTTACAGTTATAAAAGACAATGGTGAGGCCACATTTTGGAGTATCGTGTTCAGTTTTGGTCACCATGCGATAGGAAAGATGGTGTCAAACTGGAAAGGGTGCAGACAAGATTTACAAGGATGTTGCCAGGACTTGAGGGCCTGAACTATAGGGAAAGGTTGAGCAAGCTAGGACTTTATTTATTTGAGCTCAGAAGAATGAGGGGTGATCATATGGGGGGTGATACAATATCTTGAGAGGAATAGATCGGGTATTTGCACAGTCTTTTGTCCAGAGTTGGGGAAGCAAGAACCAGGACATAGGTTTAATGTGAGGGGGGGGAGGATTTAATAGGAACCTGAGGGGCAACATTCTTTTACACAAAGTATGGTGGTTATACAGAAGGAGATGGTGCAGGAGGTAGTTGAGGTAGGTACGTTTGCAACATTTAAAAAACATTTGGCCAGGTGCATGGATAGGATAGGTTCAGAGGGATATGAGCAAAATGCAGGCAGGAGGGACGTGCAGATGGAACATGTTGGTCGGCATTGGCAAGTGGGTCGAAGGGCCTATTTTCATGCTGTATTACTCTATAATGTAGGTCACCATGGACTTGTTGAGCCAAAGGGCATGTCTCCATGCCCACGGAAAGAACTGAAAATCATAAGATGCTGCGTCTGACTCCTCAAGGTGTCACAGAATGTCTCTGTGTTGTTCTTCCCAGAAAGCCTCTCACTTAATCTGGTAATTATTTTGTTTCTTTATATTGCCCAATATTCAACAACTGGTATTTGTGCCTCTGAATTGAAACATCTGCTATTCTTGTTTTGCAAACCGAACAAGCATGATAACAGGAGTGGCCAGTGACGGGAGGAATGAGCCCATTTGATTTTCAATGGACTTGAAAGTTCAATTTAGTTTATTTTATAGATACAGCGCGAAAATAGGCCCTTCGGCCCACCGCATCCACGCCGCACATTAACACTATCCTACACACACTAGGGACAGTTTTACATTCACATCAAGCCAATTAACCCACAAATCTCTATGTCTTAGGAGCATGGGAGGAAACTGAAGATCTCAGGAAAAACCCACGCAGGTCACGGGGAGAACATACAAATTCCATACAGCTAAGGACCCATCGTCAGGATCGAACCTGAGTCGCTGGGAATGTAATGAAGTGACTCTATCGCTGGGTCATTCTGTCGCCCAAGTTGTAAATAATTGTTTAGAATTTACCGCACAGGAAAGTCCAATATCAGAGCCATACCCTGTGCCAATCCCTGCTTGCTGCTTTCACTCTTCCTGTCCTAAATTATTACCCTCATTGATGGGCACTGGACTGTGAACCTGGGAACAGTCGGGATTGAACCCAGGCTGTTCGGCAGCAACTCCTGCACCAGTTTCCTGGCAAGCGGGGGCCAAGCCCACCAGCAGGCCCGGCTCCCACACCGTCGACTGAGATGTCTCCCAACAAGGGCAGAGGACCTGCTTTATCAGCCCTGCTCGCCCATCTCGGACTCCGAACTCGGGCTGTGAGTCACTGGCACGATGGGACCGGCAGCGCTGAGAGTGAGGTGGGACCCCGGCGCTGTAGTCTCAAATAAAGTAGTAAAAACAAACAATAAAGGGCACAATGTGTTGGTGTAAAGGGCCTGTCCCACTTGGGTGACCTAATTGGCGAGTTTAGAAGAGTTTAAAAAAATGACATGTTGAAGACGTCCTTTGACCCCCTTCGACTATGTTGAAGACTAGCTTCGACTTGCTTCGACTAGCTACGACTAGCTAGACTAACTTTGGGAAAATTGGACACCGAATAGTGGAGAGTGAATACGACCTCCTTCAATCTCCTTCGAACTCCCTTCAACCTCCCTTCGACCATGATGAAGACTATCTACGACTATCTATGCCTACCCTCGACTACCTACGACTAACATGCCGACCTACTACGACTAAACCTACAAGTAAAAAAAGTGTTGATTTTTTCCATGGCAACCTTTTTTTACTCGCGGGCATTTTTTAACATATTGAAAATAAACGCCTTGACCTAGCTGAGGCCTCGAGTACACGGAGACCTCTCTCGAGCATGAAGGAGAGATCCGAAGACCTCCTACGACCTCGTGTCGACCATGCTGCAAGTATGAGTCGAGGGCAAACTCGCCAGAACTCGCAGTTTAGGTCGCCCAAGTGGGACAGGCCCTTAACTCAGCAGGTCAGACAGCATCTCTGGAGAACATTGATAAGTGACGTTTCGGGTTGAGACGCTTCTCCAAACTCTCAGTCCGGAACAGGGCCAGGAAACCAGGTGAGTTGATGGCCCCGGCCTGCTGGTGGCGAGGGAGAGGCGGAGTCAATGGTCGCGGCCAGTGGGACGGAAGCAGGTGAGGGTCGGCGGCTATCTATTAAAAATCTCTGCTTTCCGCGAGACAGTGGGGGTGGGACATCATCGAGGGCGCCGATTGGACGAGAGAGACATCGGTCAGCAGCCAAGGTGGGGGGGGGGACAGAATACAGCGTGGTGATTGGAGGAGGGAGGTGTCGGTCAGAGGCGGAAATTGGGCAGGTGGGACTGAGGATAGGGATCGTGATTGGAGGAGGGGACATCCTGGTGGAGCAAAGATCATAGAGCGGATCTAGAGTCGACCTGTACGCGGGATCTTTCATCACCCGGCGCAGCTTAAAATCAGCCGCAGGATCTTCCACCGCCCCGTGGTCAAATTGCTGCGTCGAGGCGATCAAGGCTCCCAATGTTGAAACCCCCGCCGGGCGATGAAAGGCCCCGTTAACTGGCTGATTCAAGCCCCACGAATTCGGGGCAGACGAAGCTGCTGTTGCTGGAGTTCGGAGTTGGTCACCAACCAGGCCAGCTCGTGCTGTTACCGTCGACAGGGCCCACAGCCGAAGCCTCGCATGTGTGTGCGCACGCTCATGGTAACCCAAAAATTGTGACCCCCCCCCATGTTTTGATAGTGATTTCCACTCTGCTGATAACCATTTTTGTTATCTGCAATACCACCGATATAATTTGTACTTACTAATCATTCCTTATTTACAAGAATAATATTTACAATACAAAACGATACCCGCCTCCATAACACAAAGTAAACAAATATACTTAAATATGAATATACTTAAAATGAATATGTAATGGCAAAGATTTAAAGATCATATGGATAAATTACAACAATTGTTCATCCCTGTCTGGCGTAAAAAAACAGGGGCGGCGGCTTGACCTTACGTAAACAGTTTTAGAGATAGAGCACAGAAACAGGCCCTTCGGCCCAACGAGTCCGCACCGACCAGCGATCATGGGGGGTATTGGCCCCCACATCCCAAAACATGGAGGGGACATGTGTGTCCCCCCCAATCCCCCCCCCCCCCCCCCCCCAATCCACCCCCCCGGGATTTCCACCCATGTTTATTAGGGTACGAGTGAGGTGTGAATTTTGGAAAGTCAAACTAGAGCAAAACCTTCACAGTGAATAGCAGGGCCGTGGGAGGAGTTGCTGAGTGGAGAGAACTAGGAGTACAGATTCACCGAAAGTGGCATCACAGGTAGATGGTCTGATGAAGTGTCTCAACACGAAACATTACCTTTTCCTTTTCCACAGAGATGCCTCCTGACCCGCTGAGTTACTCCAGCATTTCTATCACAGGTAGATAGGGTGGCAACGGAAGCTTTTGGTGCATTGGTCTTTATCAGTCATGGTATTGAGTATAGAAGTTGGTATGTTATGTTACGGTTGTACAAGCCATTGGTTAGATCACATTTGGAGCAGTGTGTCAGTTTTGTTCACCCTGCTAAAGGAAGGTTGGCGCTAAGCTGGATAGAGTGCAGAAATTTATGAGAATGTTGTCAGGTTTTAAAGGCCTGAACTATACGAGAGGTTAAGCAGCCTAAGCCTTTATTCCTTGGAGCATAGGAGGATGATACAGAGGTGTGTGGAGATCATGACTTTGACTCAACCCTCTCCCTTGAGCCTGACATCCGCCATGTTGTCAAAACATCATTTTTTCACCTCGGCAACATTGCCAAAATCAGACCCTCTCCCACACCCCCCGCTGCTGAAAGACTCATCCGTGCCTTCATCTCCTCCCGACTGGACTACTGTAACTCTCTTCTCTTTGGCATTAATCTTCAGAAACAAAAAAATGAATGGTTATGAGCTGGACCAGTGATTTTCTTTTCTGTTTGGTTATTTCTTGTTTGTGGATTGTTCAACAGATTTAGGGCCCATTTGTTCCTATTATTTTGTTTTTCCATGAAAATGTGTAGAAAATAAGAGGGGGTGGGACCAGAAACGTTTTCAAACTCCTTCTAACCCCTTTTGAACATGAATGATATTATTTGTATTATTTGAGTTACTTATTTGTTTGTTTTCCTTTGTGTTTGATTTTCTTTTTTATTGCTTACAAGTTTATTTGTGTTTGTATTTTTTAACATGTTCAATAAATTAATAAAGTAAGTAATTCCAGCAACATCAACCGACTCCAACTGGTTCAGAACGCAGCCACCCGACTCATTACCCTCACCAAATCCTGGCACCACATCACCCCAGTCCTCAAAGAACTTCACTGGCTTCCCATTTCCCACCGGATCATCTACAAAATCCTGGTCCTCACCTACAAATCCCTCAACCACTTGGCCCCCCCTTATCTTACTGACCTCCTCTCCCCCTACCAACCCTCACAGTCCCTCAAATCCATTTCATCCGGTCTCCTCTCCATTCTGAAATCCAACCTCTGCACGTTTGGAGATAGAGCCTTCTCCCGGGCAGCTCCCAGGCTCTGGAACTCCCTCCCACAATTGATCCGAACTTCTGAGTCCCTCACCATCTTCCAGTCCCGCCTCAAGACCCATCTCTTCACCTCTGCATACCCTTAGTCCCATGTCCCCCTCCCCTTTGCATCTCTGTCTTACTGCTCTATTTTGTTTTGTTCTTGACTCACCATGTAAAGCGACTTCGAGTCCTTGAAAAGCGCTATACAAATAAAATGTATTATTATTATTATTATTATTATTATTATTATTATGAGGGGAATAGATAGATGAATGCACCACATATTTTATCCACAGTAGGGAAATCAAGAACAAGAGTCCAAAGGTTTGAGGTGAAAGGGGAAAGATTAAATAGGGACCTGAGGGGCAACATTTTCACTCAGAGGGAGGTGGGTATATGGAATATGTTGAAAGAGGAGGTAGTTGAGGCAGGTACAATCACAACATTCAAAATACATTTAGTGAGGACATTGATAGGAAAGGTTGACAGGAATATGAGCCAAACACAGTCAGGTGGTAACAGCGAGGGCAAAACATCTTGATCAGTATGGGCAAGTTGGGCCGAAGGGCCTGTTTCATGCTGTATGACTCTATAACGGGGCATAATTGTTTCATTAGAACTGCAAAGGCCAGAAAAGTGGGAGGGAATTATAGAGGAGATGCTGTACAAAACCAGGCCAGTCAGTTTAACAGCTCAATCTGCCATGGTATCTCTGTCTGCCTCCCTCTATCACCACTCACTGCTCCATGGCTGTTGTTTCTATGTTTTCATCTGTAGCTCACTTTGCATAAGTAGCCAATTACATAATGTGTGTGTGGGGGTGGGGAAGGGGTGTGGGGGGCACGGGGAGGAGGGGTGTGTGGGAGGCAGGGTATTGTGGGGGGGAGTGGTGTATGTGGGTGGGGGGGTGTTGTGGGGGGGGGGAGGGGTGTGGGGGGGGGGGGGGGCTTGTGTGGGCAGGGGGTGTTGTGTGTGCGGGGGGTTGTTGGGGGAGGGGTGTGGGGGCTGGGGAGATTGTGGGTGGAGTGGTGTGTGTGGGCAGGGGGGTGTTGTGGGGGGAGGGGTGTGGGGGGGGGGGGGCTTGTGTGCGCAGGGGGTGTTGTGTGTGTGGGGGTGTGTGTGGGCGGGAGGGAATGGGTGTGTGTGGCGGGGTTGGGGGAGCGTTGTTGGGGAGGGGTTTGTAGGGGGATGGGGTTGTGGGCGGGGGGAGATTGTGGGGGAAAGGGGGCATGTGGGCGGGGGAGAGGGGGGGGGAGAGCTCGGTGAGAGTGAAGAGATGTCTGTATTTGGCACAAGAGAGACTATACGTTAGGAGCCCCTGGGATCCAAAGCAAATTGGGTTGGTAATAGGAGACAAAGGGCAACATTGGGCAGCTGTATTTGTGATTGATACCAGTGACCGACCACAAGGATTGGCGCTGGGATACTGAACATTTGTCTCGATACAATAATGACCTAATCTTTAATGTAGGAGACCTGATCAGATGATAGAAGAACTGGAGGGCTTTGTGTCAGGGTGGTCTCAGGCTGAAAAATATGGATCACGTTACGATAGAACTTTACGGTAAATATTTATTTATCCCAGGAGTTGAGATTGATCTGCCAACAGTCAAAAAAACACAAAATATATGAAGCATGGAATTAAAATGACGTGGAAAGATTTGGGGATGTGCAAAGATTAGGGGGGGCGGTGTCAGTCTCAGTCTACTCCACGACAGAAGGGGAGGAGTTGTACAGTTTGATATCGCTAGACTCGCTAGAATTTAGAAGATTGAGGGGGGATCTTATAGAAACTCACAAAATTCTTAAGGGGTTGGACAGGCTAGATGCAGGAAGATTGTTCCCGATGTTGGGGAAGTCCAGGATAAGAGGTTGCAGTTTTAAGGATAAAGGGGAAATCCTTTAGGACCGAGATGAGAAAAACATTTTTCACACGGAGTGTGGTGAATCTCTGGAATCTCTGCCACAGAAAGCAGTTGAGGCCAGTTCATTCGCTATATTTAAGAGAGAGTAGGATGTGGCCCTTGTGGCTAAAGGAATCAGGAGGTATGGAGAGAAGGCAGGTACGGGATACTGAGTTGGATGATCAGCCATGATCATATTGAATGGCGGTGCAGGCTCGAAGGGCCGAATGGCCTACTCCTACACCTATTTTCTATGTTTCTATTTTTTTATATGATATCCCCAGGAAAGAAGGATCTCCTGTGGCATTCCGTCCTGCATCTCGGTGGAACCAGTCTGTTCCTGAATGTACTCCTCAGGTTGACCAGTGTGTCATGGAGGGGGTGAGCTGTATTGTCCAGGATGCTCTGCAGTTTGAGGAGCATCCTATTCTCCAAGACCACATCCCATGAATCCATCTCCACCCCCAGGATGGAGCCAGACTGCCTGATGAGTTTGGTATTTTTAGTGCCGACTGTGGTTGTCGCCCTGCTGCCTCAGCAGACGGCAGCGAAGAAGATGGCATTTGCTACCACCGGTTGGTAGAACATCTGCAGCATCTTACTGCAGATGAAGGAGCGGAGCCTTCTCAAGACGTACAGCCGGCTCTGTCCCTTCTTGTACATGGCCTCAGCATTCCTGGACCAGTCCAGTTTATTTGTCCAGGTACACACCAAGGTATTTGTACTCCCTGCTAAACTACACATCCACACCATTGATGGAGACAGGGGACAGGGGTGTCCCTCTCCTCCTAAAGTCCACCATTAACTCCTTAGTGTTGTCGATGTTGAGCTGTAGGTGATTCAGCCCACACCACTCAACAAAGTCTTAACGACACCTCTGTATTCATCTTCCTACCCCTCACTGATGCAGCCCACAATTGCAGGGTCATCTGAAAACGTCTGCAGGTGGCAAGAGAACGTGTTATATCTGGTCCGAGGTATAGATGGTGAACAGTTATGGAGAGAGGAGAGCCCCATGTGTTGCTGCACACTACCATGTCCGAGACACAGTTCTGTAGCCAATTGGTAAAATAGCGACACAAGATTGCAGATACTAAAAACCTAAAGTAGAATGTTGGAGGAACTGAGTGGGACAGTCAGCATCATGGTGGCAGAAGGGGAGTCAATGTTTTGGGTCCAGATGAAGAGTCCAGTCCAGATAATGGTATCGACCCAAATTGTCACTTTGCCCCCACGGATGCTGCCTGGCCAACTGAATTTCGGCAGCATTCTGTTGTTTTTGGATCAGTTGTTAAACAGGGCAGAACAATGGCAGATGGAGTTTAATCCTGAAAAATGCCAGTTGATGTGCCTTGGGAGATCAAATACGGGTAAGTCACATGGAATGAAAAGTAGGTCCCTGGAACATATTGAGGATCCGAGGAACTTCAGATTACATGTCCAAGTAAAAGTGAAGGCAGCAGGACAGGTAGACAGGTTGGCAAAGTAGGTCTATGGAATCCTGGTCCTGAGTAACCACAGCACAGACTATAAGGATGGAAGAGTTAGATTTCTGCCAAAATTCCAAATTAAATACTATGTGAAGAGGGGTGGGACTGGCAGACAAGTGATGAATAGTGGACTGGAAAATGAGCTTCATGTAGGGTGTAGAAGCTGCACAGGATGATCCCACGTGATAGGATTGATTGTTTGACATTTTATTGTCACAAGTAGCTGGTCCAGTGAAATTCTTTGTTTTGTCTACAATACAAAATATGCATAGAGTTGCCACCTAAAGGGGCACTGACAAAGTTACAAAACTATTCAATACAGACAAAAATGCTGGAGAAACTCAGCGGGTGAAGCAGCATCTATGGAGCGAAGGAAATAGGCGATGTTTCTGGTCGAGACCCTTCTTCAGACGGTTGGGGGGGGGGGGGGGGGGAAGAAGGAAGGAAGAGGCAGAGACAGTGGGCTGTGGGAGAGCTGGGAAGGGGAGGGGAAGGAAGGAGGAAGCAGGGACTACCTAGAATTGTAGAAGGCAATGTTCATACTCCTAGGGTGTAAACTACCCAAGCAAAATATGAGGTACTTCTCCTCCAATTTACAGTGGGCCTCACTCTCGCATGGGTTTTCTACGAGATCTTTGAGTTCCTCCCACATTCCCAAAGATGTACTGGTTTGTAGGTTAATTGGCTTGGTGTAAATTTAAATGTAAATTGTCCCTAGTGTGTGTAGGGTAGTGTTAATGTGCGGCAATCATTGGTCAGTGTGGAGTCGGTGGGCTGCAGGGAATGTTTCTACACTGAGGTCTAAACTAAACTAAACTAAACTAAACATGTGATAGACACAAAAAGCTGGAGTATCTCAGCGGGAGAGGCAGCATCTCTTGAGAAAAGGAATGGGTCCTAAACTAAACATATGATGAGTGTTTGTACTCGCTGAAGTTTAGAAGGATGAGGGGGTACCTCATTGAAACTTACCAGATAGTGAAAGGCACAGATGGAGTAAATGTAGAGAGAATGTTCCCATTAGATAGAGAGTGTAGGAGCAGAGGCCATAGCCTCAAAATAAAAGAACGTACCTTTAGAAAGAACATGAGATGGAATTTATTTAACCAAAGGATGATGAATCTGTGTAATCCATTGCCACAGATGGCTGTGGAGGCCACCAATTGATATTTTTACGGCAGAGATTGATAGATTCTTGATTAGTATAGGTGTCAGGCGTTATGGCAAGATGGCAAGTGAATGGGGTTGAGAGAGAATTAACAGATTATCCATGAGTGTATGGTGGAGTGTAGACTGGTCTAATTCTGCGCATACAACCTATGAACTTATGCATGTACTGAGCTCTTGTCAGCACACATTTATAAACATCCCACTTTCTTGAAGTTCCTTTTCCTGCAAGCAACGTACTCTAATCAACTTGAGCAAGACTTTCTCTCGTACCCACTAAGACATGTGGGCCCTCTCTGTCCCTATCCATAACTATATTAAACCTAATGGAACAATGGTCAGTGGTTTCAAAAGGCTCCTCCACAAACACTTCATTCACTTGCCCTTCCCAATATCCCAAGACTAGATCAAGTGATGCCCTCTCCCGTGTGGGACCATTTACATATTGCTGGAAAAAACTCTCCTGAACACTTTTGATAAATTACACATTGTCTAAACTTTTCACACTATGATATTCCCAGTCAATAGTGGGAAAGTTAAAATCCCCTACTATCACAACCTTATTTGATATGCAGCTATCTGTAATCTGGCATATTTCTTCTTCCTGTTGATTATTTGTGGGCCAGTAGTACACCCCCAGCAAGGCTACACCCATTTAGCCACACTCGATGAACCATCTGTAATGTCACTTGTTAAAACTACCGTGAAATTCTCCTTAACCATTAACACAACCCCCTCCTCTTTTACCCCCACCTCTGTCTCCTCTGAAGCACCTATACCCTAGAACATTGAGCTGCTAGTCCTGCCCATCTCTTAAATAAATATTGTGACAAACATGCAAACATCTGAATAGTTAATTCACTTGGGGTTAGAGTCAGTATCTGACACCATTTTGCTAAGTATAATGGCAGTTTTACTAACATTTTCAAGGCCCAACCTTGATAGCCATAACTTCTTGTACAATGTAGTGGAGATATTGTTCACGCACTCACCGAGCTCTGGAGAATGTAAGAATAAGTGTTCCAGTCGTTGAATCTTGATTAATTGGTTTTTATTGGAGTAATACAAAACAATGATGTAGTCCAGAACCTTCCATTCTTCATAGCTGTTCCAATCACATCAAAAACTTGCTCTAATCCCGTAATCATGTCCATAACCCATCGCTCTCGGCTCAGCTCATGGCTCAGCTCATGCTCAGCTCATGGTGAAAACTGTTATTCATACAATCCCACGAGGTAAACGGAAACTAAAATTAACGAGTCTGCGCTAGTCTCTTCAGATATAGACACATCCCTCTAAATATTAAATTCCACCTACAAAATTACAGACAGACAAAATCTAAAGGTAACTAGACATGACTATAATATACTGACTTAAGCTTAATGGCTCCTACATACCGGCCCCTAATTGTTCTACGTATATAACCAAGCAATTACCATTACACATTAAAAAAGGAGCTATAAATGCTTAACATTTATCAAAAAAATTGCTTCAACTTCGCAAAATAAAGTTTGCAATCCTTCATCGTCCAAAACTTGTAGTTTAAGAACATTTCTAACCATGCGGATCAACCATTCCCAAACACCGCCGTAATGAGATCCTGCAGGAGGATTAAAATTCCATTCTCTGGATTTTCTTCTGATTTAAGCTTTTAAGCGCTTCTTTCAATTCCCTTTCAGCTCCAACAAACTTCGTACCATTATCTGATCTTCATGTTGAAACTTGAGCTCGTCGACAGATAAATCTCCGGAATGTGTGAATACAGGAGTCTGTGTCAAATGTAGATGCAACTTCAAGGTGTACTGCACTGCTTGCCATGCAAGTGAAGATGACACCATACCCTTTCACAAGACTTTGTCCTCTCTTAACCTCTGTAGGACTGAAGTGCTCTACTCCTACATCTGTAAATGGAGGATTATCAGGTTGAATCCTCTCCAGAGGTAAGTCTGCCATCTTCTGTACTCCCACTTTTCCCTGCTGTTGTCTGCAGACACATTTTTTAATTATCTTTCTTGCAGCACAATTACCTTTGATAATCCAATATTTCTAACAAAGTTGTGACAGCAAGTGGTTCCTTTCTCCATGTCCAATCCGTTCATGAATATGTCGTAACAATAATGTTGAAATATGAAAATCCTTCAAGAGAATAATAGGATGCGCATTGTTAGTCTATTCAGGCGACCACCTACTTTCAGAAGTCCTTCTTCCAATACCGGATCAAGCTTGTATAATTGACTGCCTCTTTTGACACCATGTACTCCAGCTTCTAACGTCAATATCTCTTCTTTGTATCTTTGTCTATGACAGAAAGAAATAATCTTGTTTTCTACTTTACAAAAATCACCAAGATGTAAACACTGTTCGCGATATAATGCCTTAAAGACTTTCATCTTCTTTTCAACCTTTACCTTTAGTTTTTCAGAATCTTCTTTAAAGATACCTTCAGCAATCTCTTTCCTTTTTCGAGCAAACAGCGATAACTTTGTTTTAGCTTTAAGAACCCAGGCCACCACAGTTGTTAACTTTTCCCATGATGAAAAATGGGTAATTAAGTCATTTGTTGTGTTCGATGAATCCTTAATGATAACATTCACTGTGATGTTTTGTTTAGTTTCTGGATCATTAGCAGAGATTTCATATCCCAGCACAAGCTTTGGCCATTCTCTGTCTGGCTTACTGAGAAACTCTGGTCCATTGATCCATCTCTTATTGCGTCAGAAGCGGTCTGCTGTTAATCCTCTAGAAGCATCATCTGCAGGATTTTCCTTTGTGTTAACATATTTTCACTGTGATACATTAGTAGCTCTCCTTACGTAAGAGATTCTGTTTGCTACGAATGTTAGACAACGCTTGTTATCATTGTTAACGTATTTAAGCACCGTAGTGCTATCGGTCCAGAAGATAGATTTCTCCAGGTGAAGCTGTAGTTCCTGTTGCAGCAATATGTCAACTTTAACAGCTAAGACTACGGCAGTAAGTTCCATTCTGGGAATTGTCATTTGTTTCATTGGTGCCACTCTGGCCTTTCCCATTATGAATGCAACATGTACTTCATTGTTATAATTTTCCAATCTTAGATATGAAACAGTACCGTAGCCACTTTCACTTGCGTCTGAAAAGTGATGGAGCTGTGCATATCTGATTCGACCAAAGTTTGTAGGCTTAATGCACCAGTCCACTTTGAATTCTGATATCTTGTTGAGATCTGCTACCCATTCTATTCATCGCTGAGAGGAAGTTTGCGTTATACTCTCATCCCATCCAAGTTTTTCCTTACAAAGATCCTGCAAAATCAACTTGGCTGGCAGTGCGAGAAATCCCAAAGGGTCATAAACAGAACCAACCATGGATACAATACTCCTTCTAGTACATGGTCGCTCTTGAATCGAGATTCTGAACTGGATCACATCTGTTTCAACACACCAGCGCAATCCCAGTGCTCTTTCCATTGGAAGATTGTCTTTGTCCAAATCCAACTCCCTGGCCTCCCTGGCTCTGTCATCTAGTGGAATGCTTTCCAATGCAGCACAGCTGTTGCTGATCCACTTGGATAACATGAATCCGGTGGGCGGCGCGACTCTCGTCAGCAGCGGCCTCTGCAGTCTGTCCGCGTTTTATTATTTTTTGTCTGTGTTTTTATGTAGTTTTTGTTATTTTTTGTTGGGGTGTGTGTGTGGGGGGGAAACTTTTTAAATCTCTCCCTGCACGGGAGACCCGACCTTTTCTCGTCGGGTTTCCGTTATCGTTGGGGCTGCAACGAGGAGCGGCCTCCAACAGGAAGAGACCGGGGACTCTGGTGCCGACAACTCACCGTCGCCGTCGCGGGGCTGGCCGAGTCCGGAGCGTGTGGAGCGGTGGAGGAGCGCTGCTGCTGCTGCTGCTGCTGCTGCAGCCCGACCGGAGAGTCGGAGGCTTCAACGGCAGGTCTGTGGACGGCGGCACCGGGAGCCCGCGGGTCCCTGGAGGGAGACCGCTTTTCAGGGCTCTCGCAACGGCGACTTCCCCCGCCCGAGTTGCGGGGTTGAAGAGCTCCTGGAGCGGGGCCTAACATCACCGCCCCGCGCGGCTTGGAATGGCCGCGGGATTCTGCGAGCGCACGCCGGGGGCTCTAACAGCAAGACCCGGTGTGCGACCTCGCACCACCCGGCGTGGCTTTAATAGCCGCGGGACAATCGCCATCGCCAGCCGGGGGCTTTGACTTTGACTCTGACATCGGGGGGGGGAGAGTGCAGTGGAGAGATAAGTTTATTTGGCCTTCCATCACAGCAATGTGATGGATGTTTATGTTAATTATGTTGTGTCTTGGGTCTATTTGTTTGTAATGTATGGCTGCAGAAACGGCATTTCGTTTGGACCTCAAGGGGTCCAAATGACAATTAAATGTATCTTGTATCTTGTATCTTGTATCCTCCTTTATTACAAAGAGTAGTCAGATATTTCACCATTTGAATTGCTTCCTCATCCGTTGACATGGGTTTTAAACAACCATTCATGTAGACGTTGTTCTTTATTGTGTTTGTCACTTCTTCTGGAAAGTGAGCTTTATTGTCCTTGGCGGTCATCCATAATGCACAATTTGCACATTTGGTGATGACACTGCTCCAAAGATATGTACCTTCATCCGGTATTCAACGTGATTCAACGAGACGAACAAAAACATAATAATAAAATAAAAGGATTTGTTCAACAAAATTTAGATTAATTCAAAAGGCCACACGTAATGGCCTAGAAGGCCGCAGGTTCCCCACCCCCTGGTCCAGACCCTGTAGTAGTTGATAGTTAAGTGATGTTCCTTTGAAGACAACCCTCAAGATCCCTTTCTTCGAATGATACACCCCATGATGTGGAATATACCAAAGCTCTCCATCACTTCTATTTAGTTGGTTTGTTGGTACCATATCGGCATAATTATTGTCAATCATGTCCTTTAGGAAAGATGTATATTCATTATGAAATTTTGCATTCTTGCCAAACTTGCGTTTCAGATTCTGGGTGCGTTGCTCTGCAAAGCGACGATTATTCGGCAAACTAACACCTTCTATCATCTTTACTGACTGGTTCATAATATCCAAAAACTTTAACTCTTCTCTGGACATTTCTTTTGATTCTTTACTGGTACTTTCACTGAAGTCATGACTGTATTGCTTCATCAACAACTCCTCTAAGCTTAGAGTAGATATTTGATTGACAGCAGCAGGAGGGTGGTTATTCTAATTCCTGCTTTTATTGTTCTTTTTCAATGATCCATAGATAACCCATCTGAGTAGGGTTCTCACAGCAAATGGACCGTCCTTCTGACTATTGATGACCTCTTTAGGTTCTAACGCCTTCGAAGCATTCGTTCCAATAAGTAGGTGGATACCAGAATTTATTTTAGGATTCTTGACATCCTTCAAGTAAGGCCATTGTTTCAAGTCTTCTTGCCTGGGTATATTTAGATGAGAAACAGGTCTCATGTGTAAACACATCAGATAGTTGTATAATATTATCTTCACCCAGACTAGATACTTTAATTAATTTAATCTGATGACTATCTCTTCATTCATGTTACGCAGTAGAATCTTAGTCTTTTCTCCTGTAATGTCCAGCCTTCTCATCGGGCTTTCTGTGCAAAATGTAGCCGAGATCCCATGATTCAAAAATGCATATGCTCGCAACACTGTATTCATCTTGCTGTTCCTAACCTGTAGTGGTAAAATGGACAAAATACAGGTTTTTACCCTGGCCTCAATATGGGCAGTTACTGAGGTTGAGGTAACAGCATCACTCGTAGCTGGCTTCTCCTTCCGTTAACCATGTGTCCTTTCTTCAAACATGCAAAACAGAGTCCCTTCTCCTTTAAGAAATCCATTTTTTCTTTATATTCTTTCTCACATTTACAACATCACCTTGTGGTGTGACCATTACATGACAAACATAACCCCTTTGGCTTTATAGTAGATGCATCTCCTTTCATTCTGCCTTTCATTTCTACAGATAGCAAAACTGCTGTCCTTAGGTCCTGATCTTCCTCTTGTCTTACTAAAGGTAGAACCTTTGACGGCTGTGGTTTAGGATCTTGAATACTCCCATAGCGTAGGTCCGACATAAACCATACTTCCCTTTCCATGAAATGAACCAGATCAGCAAGCATGGTTTCTCAATCCTTTTCTTTCAGTATCAGACCTACTTTATCCTCCACTTTTCTCTAAGCTTAAAGGGTAGTTTTAGAATGATAGTCTTCATATTACTAACAACATTAATTTCTTGCATGTGTTTGAGATGTTTCATCGAGCAGAGAAACAGAGGGGTGTAAAATGGAGGTGGAAGCAATAGGTAGCAAGGTGAAAAGTAAAAGTGGCAGGCAGACAAATCCAGGGCAAAAATCAAAAAGGGACACTTTTCAACATAATTGTAAAAGGGGTAAGAGCATTGTAAAAACAAGCCTGAAGGCTTTGTGTCTCAATGCAAGGAGCATTCGTAATAAGGTGGGTGAGTTGAACATGCAGATAGCTATTAATGATTATGATATAGTTGGGAAATTAACGTAATGGAAAGGTAGAACATTAGCTTGGAGGATGTGGAATCGGTATAGGTCGAGCTGTGAAACTCTAAGGGGCAGAAAACATTAGTGGGTGTTGTGTACAGGCCACCTAACAGTAGTAGTGAAGTTGTGGATGACATCAAACAGAAAATTAGAAATGCGTGCAACAAAAGTAAAACAGTTATAATTGGTGACTTCAATCTACATATAGATTGGGTGAATCAAATTGGCAGGGGTGCTGAGGAAGAGGAATTCTTGGAATGTATTTGGGATAGTTTTCTAAACCAACATGTAGAGGAAATAATGAGAGAGCATGCTTATCTATACAGGGTATTGAGTAATGAGGAATGGTTAGTTAGTAGTCTTGTTGTACGTGCCCCCTTGGGCAAAAGTGACCATAATATGGTTGAGTTCTTCATTAGGATGGAGAATTACATTGTTAATTCAGAAACAATGGTTCTGAACTTAAAGAAAGGTAACTTTGAGGGTATGAGACGTGAATTGGCCAAGATTGACTGGCAATTAATTCTAAAAGGGTTGACGGTGGATATGCAATGGAAGGCATTTAAAGACTGCATGGATGAACTACAACAATTGTTCATCCCAGTTTGGCAAAAGAATAAATCAGGGAAGGTAGTGCATCCGTGGATAACAAGGGAAATCAGGGAAAGTATCAAAGCAAAAGATGAAGCGTACAAATTAGCCAGAAAAATAACAGCATACCGGAGGACTGGGAGAAATTCAGAGACCAGCAGAGGAGGACAAAGGGCTTAATTATGAAAGGGAAAATAGATTATGAAAGAAAACTGGCAGGGAACATAAAAACTGACTGCAAACGTTTCTATAGATATGTGAAGAGAAAGAGACTAGTTAAAACAAATGTAGGTCCCTTGCAGTCAGAAACAGGTGAATTGATCATGGGGAACAAGGATATGGCGTACCAATTGAATGACTACTTTGTTTCTGTCTTCACTAAGGAAGACATAAATAATCTGCCGGAAATAGCAGGGGACCGTGGGTCAAAGGAGATGGAGGAACTGAGTGAAATCCAGGTTAGTCGGGAAGTGGTGTTAGGTAAATTGAATGGATTAAAGGCCGATAAATCCCCAGGGCCAAATAGGCTGCATCCCAGAGTTCTTAAGGAAGTAGCTCCAGAAATAGTGGATGCATTAGTGATAATTTTTCGAAACTCTTTAGATTCTGGATTAGTTCCTGAGGATTGGAGGGTAGCTAACGTAACCCCACTTTTGGAGAAGGGAGGGAGAGAGAAAATGGGGCATTACAGACCAGTTAGTCTAACATCGGTAGTGGGGAAACTGCTAGTCAGTTATTAAAGATGGGATAGCAGCACATTTGGAAAGTGGTTAAATCATTGGACAAAGTCAGCATGGATTTATGAAAGGTAAATCATGTCTGACGAATCTTATAGAATTTTTCGAGGATGTAACTGGTAGAGTGGATAGGGGAGAACAAGTGGATGTGTTGTATCTGGACTTTCAGAAGGCTTTCGACAAGGTCCCACATAAGAGTTAAGTATACAAACTTAAAGCACACGGTATTGGGGGTTCAGTATTGATATGGATAGAGAACTGGCTGGCAAACAGGAAGCAAAGAGTAGGAGTAAACGGGTCCTTTTCACAATGGCAGGCAGTGACTAGTGGGGTACCACAAGGCTCAGTGCTGGGACCCCAGCTATTTACAATATGTATTAATGATCTGGATGAAGGAATTGAAGGCAACATCTCCAAGTTTGTGGATGACTCTAAGCTGGGGGGCAGTGTTAGCTGTGAGGAGGATGCTAGGAGACTGCAAGGTGACTTGGATAGGCTGGGTGAGTGGGCAAATCTTTGGCAGATGCAGTATGTGGATAAATGTGAGGTTATCCACTTTGGTGGCAAAAACAGGAAAGCAGACTTTTATCTAAATGGTGGCCGATTAGGAAAAGGGGAGATGCAACAAGACCTGGGTGTCATGGTACACCAGTCATTGAAAGTAGGCATGCAGGTGCAGCAGGCAGTGAAGAAAGCGAATGGTATATTTGCTTTCATAACAAAAGGATTTGAGTATAGGAGCAGGGAGGTTCTACTGCAGTTGTACAGGGTCTTGGTGAGACCACACCTGGAGTATTGCATACAGTTCTGGTCTCCAAATCTGAGGAAGGACATTATTGCCATAGAGAGAGTGCAGAGAAGGTTCACCAGACTGATTCCTGGGATGTCAGGACTTTCATATGAAGAAAGATTGGATAGACTCGGCTTATACTCGCTAGAATTTACGAGATTGAGGGGGGATCTAATAGAAACTTACAACATTCTTAAGGGGTTGGACAGGCTAGATGCAGGAAGATTGTTCCCAATGTTGGAGAAGTCCAGGACAAGTGGTCACAGCTTAAGAATAAGGGGGAAATCCTTTAAGACCGAGATGAGAAAAACATTTTTCACACAGCGAGTGGTGAATTTCTGGAACTCTCTGCCACAGAGGGTAGTTGAGGCCAGTTCATTGGCTATATTTCAGAGGGAGTTAGATGTGGCTAAAGGGATCAGGGGGTATGGAGAGAAGGCAGGTACGGGATACTGAGTTGGATGATCAGCCATGATCATATTGAATGGCGGTGTAGGCTTGAAGGGCAGAAAGGCCTACTCCTGCACCTAATTTCTATGTATCTATGTATCAAGCTACAACAACTTCTAAGAAATATTACAAACTTATGCAATGCCTTCGCATCTTCTGCCTTGATAGCTGTCCAAGCATAAGCCTTCTTCATGTATGCATTAGCAATCTGGTGTTCATTACCATAATGTTCTTTAAGCAATTCTCTTTCCACTTGATAGCCCTCATGCGCAGGCAATATTTGACAACTTCCATCCAGTTGCTTAGAATATCCGCTTGTGTGATACTCCAGTAATCGTAAGCGATCTCATTCACTGTCGAACTTCAGAATTTCCATTGGAGGTGAAGTGGAAGAGTTATTAAGTTGAGCTAGAGTCTCGCTAATTCTCATTTGGTTCCTCACCAAATCACAGATTTCACTTTGAAATCCCTGGCTGGGCGCAAATGAATGATGATCAGGCACCTGCCAATATTGGCTTGCTCGAGCCTGTATACCAGACCTCTGAATAGAATACTGAGTTGCTGGTTTGTCACGAGCCTCAACAGATAAGTTATTTGCTTCGGTCCAGCACCCGGTTGCTGAGATACAGCTTTGTCACCCATCCACTTGGCTCCGTGCAGGTTCTGAGTCATGAGGCCAGATATTCTCTGGTTATAGATTTGATTCAGCTGTTGTTTTCAGCTTAGCAGCTCCTTCTTGGGCTCAGGAACTCTTCTTCTGAGATACTCTCGAGCCACATCTTGAACCTTCCAGCATCTCCTTCTTTGTCTTGGCAACTGCCAACTTCGTGCCTAATTCCAGCTGTTCTTTCTGTCTACTTTGCTGCCTTCTTTGTTCATCAGTGGCTCTCTTTAACTACCTTTCTTGTTCTTCAACCTCTCTCTCCAGCTGTTATTCTTGTTCCTCCATCTCATAATTTGTCTCCAAGGGGCAGTTTGGTGCAAGAGAGCAGCTACTTCAACTTCAGCTTCTGTACGAGCAGACACCCTTGTAGATGAACTGGCTACAGAACCAGATTTGTCAAGTCAAGTCAAGTCACATTTATTTATACAGCACATTTAAAAAACAACTCTGTGGCCAAAGTGCTTTACATTTGTTATAAGAATAGTATTAACAAACAAACTACATACATATATACATATAGCCCTCGCTCAAAGGACGTCAGGAAAGGCTTGGGAGTATAGATAAGTTTTTAGTCTTGACTTAAAGGAGTCGATGGAGGGGGCAGTTCTGATGGGAAGAGGGATGCTGTTCCACAGTCAAGGAGCTGCAACCGCAAAGGCGCGGTCGCCCCTGAGCTTATGCCCAGACCGCGGGATATTCCGCAACCCCAAGTCGGCCGATCTGAGGGACCTGGTGGTGGAGTGGTGGGTAAGAAGATTTTTAATGTAGGTGGGGGCAAGTCCTTTGAGGGCTTTGTAGACATAGAGGAGGATCTTGAAATGTATATGTAACCGCACAGGGTGCCAGTGGAGAGAGGCCAGGATCGGGGTGATGTGGTCCCTTTTTCGGGGTGCCCCTCAGGAGTCTCGCTGCGGCGTTTTGGACCAGTTGTAGGCAGGACAGGGAAGATTGGTTGATGCCAGTGTAAAGGGAGTTGCAGTAATCTAGGCGGGAGGAGATAAATGTGTGGATGATCTTTTCGAGGTCATCAAAGTGGAGGAATTGTCTTATTTTAGCTATCGTCTGAAGCTAAAAAAAAATTGCTTTCACCACGGCATTGACTTGTTTGTCAAATTTCTGTGCTGAGTCAAATATCACGCCAAGGTTTTTGACGTGAGGTTTGAGTAGTGGGGTAAGGCTTCCAAGGCTGCCTGCTATCATTTTGATTGAATCTGAAGGGCCGAGAAGGATGACCTCAGACTTACTCTTGTTTAGTTGGAGGAAGTTCTGGGACATCCAACACTTTATATCCTCGAGGCAGTGGGTAAGGTTAAGCAGATTTGATTGGTTTTTGGGCTTCAGGGGGAGATAGAGTTGTCTATCATCTGCGTAGCAATGGAAGGAAATGCCGTGGCTATCAATGACTTGGCTGAAGGGGAGCATATACAGGGAGAAGAGAATGGGGCCAAGGCAGGGCCGGATTTACCTATAAGCTAGACAAGCTTAAGCTAAGGGCCTCGAGGTCTAGGGGGGGCCTCACAGAGCCGGATTCACCACTAGGCTTCATAGGCTGAAGCTTAGGGCCTCAAAATCTAGGGGGCCTCCAGCCAAGGCAGGACACCTACCGTTCATCTCTGGGCGGGCCCCTCTCTCCATCTCCCCCCGCCATCCGTGTCCGGGCCGCCGGGCTCCGCTGGCTCCACATCCGCCGGCAGGTCAGGCTGCCTTGCACATGCTCATTGCTGCGGCCTGCATGTCCTCCCCCTGCACATGCGCACAACCACGGCCAGCACATCACCGGCCTCCCTGCGCATGCGCACTGCAACGGCAACTGGTCGGCGCTGAGCACTTTCTCCCTCGCATTGAATTGTGGGAGATTTGACCGCCATGGATATCCGGTCACTGCCTCGCCGCCAGCCAGAGTAACGGGTTGGAAACAATCTAATTTTGAAGAGCAGACCAATGAGACAGCCAGGTCACGGGTGGGAGGGGAAATATTTGTTCTTATGTTCTCTACCTTGCTGGTGAAAAATGTAGTAAATTCCTTGCACTTAGCAGGGGACCCAGTTAAGCTGGTGCTGGGGACAGGACAAATGATGGAGGTGATGGTGCTAAAAAGGACCCTGGAATTATGAGCGTTTTTTGGAGATAAGGGTAGAAAAGTATTTAGTTCTTGCAGATTTTACCGCTTCCAGGTAATTGTGAAGAATTTGTGTAATTTGTGTCCTGATCTTTGTGTTGAGACTTTTGAAGCATTATCTTGGGGTCTAATGTCATCTCCTATTTCAGCACCTTGTTACTTAACTTCACCCAGTGTAGAGCGCAATGTTTGTGCTGCGACAACCAACAACCACTTTTCCGCTTCTTCCATGAAACCATTGAAAATATTTGTCTTCTCTTGAAACCACTGAGTTTTCTTTCTATGTTCATCCTCATACAGTTGTAAATTCCATATTGAATTTGCAGAGGTAGAACTTGAATACTTGATCCATTTTAGATTGTACTTGCTCGCATTCTCTTCTGAGTTCATTAATTCTGTCTGGCAATAAAACTGACAATAAACTTCTTCCATAACTTGTTTCTCTCCTGTTTGCATCTTTCCAGGTGAGCTGCTTCTCCTTTCCCACTTCTGGTGATCATTCTTTTCCCACATTCTCTGCCTTTCTCCACACTTCCCCCTAGTGGCGATTCTTCCTACTTACCTGTCCGTGGCTCCATCAGTTGGTGTATCCTTGGCTGACTGCCAGATCGGGATACAAGTTTAAAAAACTGCCAGTTCCGTTTATTCAAAACAATCATTAGCTGAGCACGTCTTATGTTGTCAAAGGTCAACACATGGTTATTTCCAAGGTCATGTCTCAGCACTGGCTGCTTTATCTGTAAACCACAGTAAACAAGCTTCTGACTGCTGGCTTCAATATTTCTGCAGGCTGTCCCTTTAAGGACGTGTTGATGTAACAATGTTTCAACATAATAACGTGTTTACATAAGACGTATTGAGGTGTGCTTCCAGACTGAAATCCAAACCAATCTTCAAGAATGCAAAACATTGTTTTGTTTGAGATTTTCAAGTACGCTTCAACAACTATTATGGCTTATCTCCAAGCTGTTTTCAAATCTGCATAAACAAGCTTCCAACTGCAGAATATTCTCACGGGCTTTTAGCTTAAACTTTCGATTACTTTCAAATGCGACAAAATCAGCAATCCCACTCACGGTTTGGTTCGATGTTTTCAATCTTCTGATAACTCGGGTGAAACCATGTCGATGAACCTGCTGGCTGTAGATTTCTTAAACCAGAATCCAAGCTCTAATCTCTGTCAGAGATTTAGCTTCTTCTTCAGTTCCTCTCTTGGAACCAGTCCTTCAGACTTGCCGAGTAACACTCCTTTACTTACTCCACTCATAGAATCCGTTTTCATTTAATCAATGGCAGGTTTACTAATGTTCTCATGGTCCAACCTTGATAGCCATAAGTTCTCGTAGGATGCAGTGGAGATATAGTTCACGCACCCACCGAGCTCTGGAGATAGGAAGAATAATGCCCCTGTCCCACTTAGGAAACCTGAACAGAAACCTCTGGAGACTTTAAACCCCACCCAAGGTTTCCGTGCGGTTCCCAGGTGATTGCAGGTGGTTGCAGATAGTGGAAGCAGGTAGGGTGACTGACAAAAACCTCCGGGAACCGCACGGAAACTTTGGGTGGGGCACAAAGTCTCCAGAGGTTTCCATTCAGTTTTCCTAAGTGGGACAGGGCCATAAGTCTTCCAGTCCTGATTAATTGTTTTTTATTGAAGTAATATAAATCAATGATATAGTCCATCACTTTCCATTCTTCAGAGCTGTTCCAATCATATCACAAATGTGCTCTAAACCCGTAATCATGTCCATGACGTGGCGCTCTGCTCAGCTCATGCTCAGCTCATGCTCAGCTCATGGTGAAAACTGTTATTCATACAATCCCACGAGGTAAACTGAAACTAAAATTAACGAGTCTGCACCAGTCTCTTCAGATATAGACGCACCCCTCTACGTATTAAACCCACCTAAAGAATTACAGACAGTTGTAATTACCTGACTCGCACACAGGTAAAGGTGTAAGCAGCTTTAATAAACATTCCAGTGTCAGATCTGCAGTACATTGTACGTTCAGTCTGCTGCATCTACTAAATATAATAAATGAGTTCTTAACACTATAAAGCATGCAATAGGCGGGTTTATTACTACTAAGCATTCTGATTGCATTCTAACATGCAATAGCCAATCTACATCTGTTCTCGTATAAATGAAAAGCAACTATGGCAATTTATGCTGAGGGAATATAGTGAGGTTAAACAAAATCACCGTATATATTGGGTGGCCTGCTAGCCCGCACGGCCCTCGTGTGGTAGGGAGCCGCCTCCTCCTCCTTTTCCTTCCAAACAGATGGGGACTGGGGTTGGTGATACCGCTGGTGACCCAATGGGCTTATAGGGAGAGGCCGCCACAGGGGAGCTGGGGGTAGACCGAGGCGGGGAGCCCGGGACACCGGTTACAATGGGAGATGTAGGGGTGGACCGACGTGGAGAGTGTGTGGTCTTAGTCGCAACAGGTGATGGGACGGCTGCAACAGGCGTCGGTCTGAACACGAACGGTGGGGCATCAGGACCCGCGGGCACCGGACCTGGTTCCTTCACCAGGAGGAGATGTTGACGGTTGTGTCTGTAGTGGACACCATCTACTTCAACCAGGTCAGAGCGTGGTTCTTTTAAGGGGCCATGAATGTGCTCTAGTCTGGTATGTCCTTTGTCAGTTTATAGGCGTACTTGTACTAGTGGTTTAGTGTACTTGTCCTTGTACTAGTGGTTTAAGCAGCTTGCTTGTCTTGTCGTAAAACCTTCTTTTGCGTGTCGCGTTTAAATTCCACTCACTTTTCTATCGCGGTGGGAAGGCTGATGAGCGGCTGCAGCTGCAGCTGGGAGACAGGCAGTGGTGGACACATCTGGCGAGCCATTAGCCGCTGGGCGGGGGAGCCGAGAACGCTGCCCCTTGAAATATTCCGTAGGTTGAGTAGGTCCATGTAGACGTCAGATGTTGCTGGGTAGGAGCGCTCCATGAGTTGGTTGGCGTTCTGAACGGCACGCTTGGCTAGTCCGTTGGATTGTGGGTAATCTGGGCTGCTGGTAATGTGTTGAAAGTTCCATCATTTAACAAAGTTCTTAAATGGCTAACTGGTGAATTGCCTTCCATTGTCAGTTTGAAGGCAGACGGGTGACCCAAGGGCGGACACGTGGATTGATAGTTTCCGGATCACTGTCTTGTAGGTGATTGTTGGAAGCAGGTCAATTTCAAACCAGCTCGAGTAGGAGTCCACCAAGACAACGTTGTTTTTCCAGTGCCAATCAAAGATGTGGGCAGCCAGTGAAGACCATGGAAGGGAGGGAGCTGGCTGAGGCAGGAGGGGTCCTTTTGCTGGTGTGGTGTCAGGCTGTTGCAGATAGCGCCGATTCGGTCTTTTCACATATGAACCTTGTCATCCCGGGCCAGTAGATCATGTTTTGGGCCCGTTTTAGTGGCCTCCATGCCGGAGTGTCCTCTGTGGATGTCGTCAAAGTACTCGCCCCGTAGAGTGGGAGGGATGACTACCTTGTGGCCTATGACGATTATCCCATCCTGTAGCACAAAATAAAAGACTTATTAATGCTAACAAAATGTTGAGACTCTCTCTCCTGAAGGCCACGTCCCTTCCGGAGGGGACTATAAAACACGGATATGTGGAGGTGCCTCAGTTCTCTGCAAGATGGGGGTGTGAGAGTTCACAATTCTCAGCCTCAGCAGTGAATAACACTGAGCACATGTCTACTAAACTGTGAGTGGTTTTACTGACCGGTCCGTACCCTTAATGTGGTTTGAAAATGTTGTTTAAAAATGCAAAAAGTAGGACTTCCGGGCTGAACATGGATTGAACAGCTGTGTGTGAGCATGGCTCCCGATTACTGCTCAAGTCTACTCGTTTATCTTTGCTATATTTTTGAGATAACCCACTATTAAACACTATGAAGGACTCAAGGCAGTATTAAGCATCTGAAATAGTAAGTAAAATGATCCGTTGAACTAAAACCGGGGGAAAAGACAGTGAAATCTCAAGCAAGAGTGCTGCAGCTTTGGCACCGCTCCCAGAAGCTGGCCTTGAACTACCAGAGGATTTGGAGAGGCTTCGTTCAGCACTCCTTGCTGATATGACACAAGCAATTAACTCTGTCCTAAAAAGAGAACTTGAAGTGGCTTTGTCGCCGGTGTACACCAATGTGTACATTTGAGTATAGAAGCTGGGATGTAATGTTAAAATTGTACAAGGCATTGGTGAAACCAAATCTGGAGTATGGTGTACAATTTTGGTCGCCCAATTATAGGAAGGATGTCAACAAAATAGAGAGAGTACAGAGGAGATTTACTAGAATGTTGCCTGGGTTTCAACAACTAAGTTGCAGAGAAAGGTTGAATAAGTTAGGTCTTTATTCTCTGGAGCGCAGAAGGTTAAGGGGGGACTTGATAGAGGTCTTTAAAGTAATGAGAGGGATAGACAGAGTTGATGTGGACAAGCTTTTCCCTTTGAGAATAGGGAAGATTCAAACAAGAGGACATGACTTCAGAATTAAGGGACAGAAGTTTATGGGTAACATGAGGGGGAACTTCATTACTCAGAGAGTGGTAGCGGTGTGGAATGAGCTTCCAGTTGAAGTGGTGTCGGCAGGTTCGTTGGTATCATTTAAAAATAAATTGTAGAGGCATATGGATGAGAAGGGAATGGAGGGTTATGGTATGAGTGCAGGCAGGTGGGACTAAGGGAAAAAAGTTGTTCGGCAGAGACTTGTAGGGCCGAGATGGGCTGTTTCCGTCCTGTAATTGTTATATGGTTATATGGTTATATGGTTACACCAGTCTGGAGCAAGCTAAAGCCTATCACGAATTGCATGATGAACACATTCGCGGGGTTGAAGATGGCCTGAATGACCACAGTGACAGACTGGCAAGCGCAGAAACTGCTATAGCTGCATTACAGAGTGAAAACACACTCCTGAAATTGAAGTTAGATGACCTCGAGAACCGGTCGCGGAGATGCAACCTAAGGGTGGTCAGGATTCCTGAAAATATGGAAGGCTCAGACCCTGTTAAATTTATAACTGAGTTCTTTGAAGAAGTGCTAGGGGCGGATTTCTTCCCAAGACCTCTTATGCTTTCGTGTGCCCATCGAATTGGACCTACACCAACAGACGTCCTGAATATCAAGCCATCTAAGCCAAGAGTGTTCCTGGTTCTCTTTCATTACTTCCAGGATAAACATCGTATCATCACCAAATGGAGGCAGGAGCTGTTCTTCCGAGGGCACCGGGTGTTTTATTTATGAGGACTTCAGCGTGGAGCTGGGGATAAAACGTGCAACTGTTAGGGAAATAAAATCCCTGCTTTACAATAAAGGGGTTCGGTTTGGCCTCCAGTATCCTGCCCGGCTCCAGGTCACTCATGAAGGTAAAAAGCACTATTGCAATACACCAGAGACTGCCAAAAAATTTTACTACTCGCGCTGGGGAGGTGACAGCCATGAAGAACAATGACCTTTTAGGATATCCATGCGGTATTGGCACGGCCTCCTGCGGCGGTGATCTTTGGAAGTTTTGTTTATTCTTCAGTTTAATTTGTGGAATTCGACTGAGCTGAACTGCAATGCTACATATTTTGGGTAGTGATTCGAGGACTCTTAGTCAGCAAAATGTAAATGTCTATTTGGGATACAATTTTCACTTCCTTCTTTCTCGTAATGCTTTGATTGTCCAGGGTTATCTTTAGCCTATCTATCTATCTATCTATCTATCTATCTATCTATCTATCTATCTATCTATCTATCTATCTATCTATCTATCTATCTATCTATCTATCTATCTATCTATCTATCTATCTATCTATCTATCTATCTATCTATCTACTTTTAAAACTCTGGCCCCATCCGACCGCCTGCAGTACGGATCCGCTCCTCATTACATCTTGTCGTGTTTATGTACACTTTTTTAATCAAATCCTTCACCCCCCCCCCCACCACCTCAATATTTCAAAAAAAGAAACTGGCTTCTCACCCATAGAAGCAGCACCAGCCCCAGCCCCCTGGTGAATGTTCGTGTGATGTCACAATGCCCGATGCTCACAGATGTCCAATCGGAATGGATTCATTTACATATGCCTTTGCAGGAGCCACAGCCCCGGTGAACGTTCCATCGTGTGATGTCACAATGCCCAATGTTCAAATACATTGTTGCCATAGAGAACGCTCAGCGATTATTCAAATTCTTCACTAACTGTCATTCCGAGATGAGGAAAACATTTTTCACACAGATAGTGGTGAGTCTGTGGAATTCTCTGCCACAGAAGGTAGTGAGGCCAGTTCATTGGCTATATTTAAGAGGGAGTTAGATGTGGCCCTTGTGGCTAAAGGGATCAGGGGGTATGGAGAGAAGGCAGGTACAGGATACTGAGTTGGATGATCAGCCATGATCATATTGAATGGTGTTGCAGGCTAGAAGGGCCAAATGGCCTACTCCTGCTCTTAATTCCTATGTTTCTCTGTTTCGCTCTCCTCACCCCTCTCCCTCTCCCTCTCCCACCCTCCCTCTCCCTCTCCCACCCATCCCTCTCTCCCCCGCCCCCTTCCCCTACCACTCTGTTCATCTTCCACCAGTCCCTCTACCCCTCCCTCCCCACTCCACCCCTCTCCACTTACCCCACCCCTCTCCCTCCCTCACCCCTCTTTCTACCCCCTCCCTGTCACACCCTTTCCCCTGCCCCTCTGTCCCTCTTCCACCACTCCCGCTACCCCCTCCCTCCTTGCCCACGCTTCCACTTCTCTCCTCCTTCTCTCCTCCCCCTCTCCCTCTCCTCACCCCTCTCCCTCTCCTCTCTCCCCCACCCCTTCCCTCCTCCCCCCCCTCCCTCTCTCCCCCCCCCCCCTTCCCCTCTGTCCCTCTTCCACCACTCCCCCTACCCCTCCCTCTCCCTCCACTTCTCTCCCCTTACCCCCCCCCCTACCCCTACCCCTCTCCCCCTCTTCCACCCCTGTCACCCTCTCCCTCCCCACCCCTTCTCTACTCCTACCCCTCTCCCCTCTTCCACCACTCCCCCCTGTCCTCCCCTCTTCCACCACTCCTGCTACCCCTCTCCCCCCTCCCTCCCTCCCTCCCTCCCTCCCCACTCTTCCACTTCTCTCCCCCCCTCCCCCACCCACACTCTTTCCCCTGTCTCCCCCCACCCCTCTCCCCCTCCCATCCCACTTTCCCCCCTCCCTCCACACTCTCTGCCCCCTCTCCGTCCTCATTCCCTTACCGTGCACAGTCTCTGCCTTTAAGAAGGAACTACATATGCTGGAAAATCAATGGTCGACATAAAAAAAGGTGGATAAACACAGCGGGTGCGGCAGCATCAATGGAGCAAATTGAATGGTCAACGTTTTTGGCCGAAACCCTTCTTCCGGGTTGTGGCCAAAAATGTTGTCCTTTTCCTTCGGTCCATAGATGCTGCTGCACCCGCTGAGTTTATCCAGCTTTTTTGTTGTTGTTCCAGCCTCTCTCTCTCTCTCTCTCTCTCTCTCTCTCTCTCTCTCTCCCTTCTCTCTCTCTCCCTCTCTCTTTCTCCTCTCTCTCCCTCCCTTCTCTCTCTCTCTCCCTTCTCTCTCCCTCCCTTCCCTCTCTCTCCCTCCCTCTCTCTCTCTCCCCCTCTCTTCCCCCTCCCCTCCCCCCCCCCCTCTCCACCCTCCTCCTCCCCTTCCCCACACAATATTTTTTGTGGGGGCGGGTCCACAGTGCGTGTGACTGTTTGTGGAGGCAGCCACGCACTCTCCATTCAAGAAGATGCTCATCTGTTTGTGGAGGCGCGTGCTTAGTATGTGACCAAAGATCTTATAGCGGAGCTCTACGCTACAGGATCTTTGTGTGTGATGACACACGCTCCCCCCCCCCCCCCCCCCCCCCCCCCCCCCCCCCCCCCTTGGTGCAGGAGGCGCGCGCAGCATCTGAACGTTCAGCGATTGTTCAAATTCTTCACTAACCGTCATTCTGACTTTGCTTTTGAAGAGAAAAGTCCTGAATTGCATTTGTCTGATGCAGGAAGATTGTTCCCGATGTTGGGGAAGTCCAGGACAAGCGGGACACAGTTTAAGGATAAAGGTGAAATCCTTTAGTACTGAGATGAGGAAAACATTTTTCACAAAGATAGTGGTGAGTCTCTGGAACTCTCTGCCACAGAAGGTAGTTGAGGCCAGTTCATTGGCTATATTTAAGAGGGAGTTAGATGTGGCCCGTGTGGGTAAAGGGATCAGGGGGTATGGAGAGAAGGCAGGTACAGGATACTGAGTTGGATGATCAGCCATGATCATATTGAATGGTTGTGCAGGCTCAAAGGTCCGAATGGCCTACTCCTGCACTTAATTTCTATGTTTCCCTCTCCCCACCCCTCTCCCTCTCCCACCGATCTCTCTCCCCCACCCCCCTTCCCTCGCTACTGCCACCCCCTTCCCCCTACCCCTCTGTCCCTCTTTCACCACTCCCCCTACCCCTCCCTCCCCACTCTTCCACTTCTGTCCCCTTACCCCACGCCTCTCCCCCCCCCCAGACCTCTCTCTTCCCCTCCCCATCCCTCTCTCCCCCCCCCCCTCCCCTCTCTACCCCACCCCCTTCCCTCTCTCCCCCCACCCCATCCCCTACCCCTCTGTCCCTCTTCCACCCCCCCCCCCATCCCTCCCTCTTCTACCACTCCCTACTACCCCTCTACCCCCTCCCTCCCTCCCTCCCCACTCTTTCACTTCTCTTCCACTCTTTCACTTCTCTCCCACTCTCTCCTCCCCCTCTCCTCACCCCTCTCCCATCCCTCTATCTCCCACCCCCCCTTCCCTGTCTACCCCCACCCCCTTCCCTCTCTCCCCCCCCCCCCCCTTCCCCTATCCCTCTGTTCCTCTTCCATCACTCCCGCTACCCCTCTCCACCTCCCTCCCCACGCTTCCACTTCTCTCCCCTTCCCCTCCACTCTCCCCCCGACTCTTTCCCCCTCTTTCCTCCCACACACTCTCCCCCATCCCTCCCCCCCTCCCCCCCCCCCCCCCCACATCTCTCTCCCCATCTTTCACCCCCTACCTGCTCTCCTTTCCCTCCCAAATCTATCCCGTTTCCCGTCCTCCTCCCCCCCCCCCCCCCCCCCCCCGCAAACGCTGTTGGGGAAACAGACCCAACGGGTCTGCACTTGGTCTAGTTAATATATAAAACTGTGTGCCTGTCACCTGCCGTCCATCCGTCCGGCTGCCGGCTGCCTTTCTTCGTTTTAATTTGTTCCATCGTGTGATGTCACAATGCCCAATGTTCACATATGTCCAATCGGAATGGATCCATTTACATATGCCTTTGCAGGAGCTCCAGCCCATGGTGAACGTTCCATTGTGTGATGTCACAATGCCCAATGCTCAAAGACATTCTTGCCATAGAGAGAGTACAGAGAAGGTTCACCAGACTGATTCCTGAGATGTCAGGACTTTCATATGAAGAAAGACTGGATAGACTCGGCTTGTACTCGCTAGATTTTAGAAGATTGAGGGGGGATCTTATAGAAACCGATGTTGGGGAAGTTCAGAACAAGGGGTCACAGTTTAAGGATAAGGGGGAAATCTTCTAGGACCGAGATGAGAAAAACATTTTACACACAGAGAGTGGTGAATCTCTGGAATTCACTGCCACAGAAGGTAGTTGAGGCCTGTTCATTGGCTATATTTAAGAGGGGGTTAGATGTGGCCCTTGTGGCTAAAGGGATCAGAGGGTGTGGAGAGAAGGCAGGTACAGGATACTGAGTTGGATGATCAGCCATGATCATATTGACTGGAGGTGCAGGCTCGAAGGTCCGAATGGCCTACTCCTGCACCTGATTTTTATGTTTCTAAGTTTCCCTCTTCTCACCCCGCTCCCTCTCCCACCCATCCCTCTCACCCCCACCCTCCTTCACTCTCTACCCTACCCCTTCCCTCTCTCCCCCGCACCCTTTCCCCCTACCCCTCTGTCCCTCTTCCACCACTCCCCCTACCCCTCCCTCCCCACTCTTCCACTTCTCTCCCTCGCCCCACCCCTCTCTCTCTCTCCCCCTCCCTCTCCCCCCCTCCCTCCCCTCTCCCAGCCCCGGTGAACGTTCCATCGTGTGATGTCACAATGCCCAATGTTCAAATACATTGTTGCCATATTGGGAGTACAGAGAATAGGCTGTGGGCCGAGGAGCTTTATTCAGCAGTTTCGTGACCCAAGTCACCAAACTACATGAAATTGTCTCATATTGCGTAAAAATATTTATATAAATCACCCCTGAAACTCGATATGAAGAAGACTTGCACATTTTTATTAAATTAGAGAAAACCGGAAAAATGTCGGGGATTTTTTAGTCCAATGAAAGCACGTTTGACATTGAGTTGTCTGCCAGTTGGCCAATCACGCGCTTTGTTTCAGGCAAGCACACAAAATGGCTGAGGGGGCTTCACAGATGCCTGTTTTACTGGAGATTCCGGTGTGTTGTTCTGTAGAATAAATGTCATGGAAACTTGCAGCAGGTTCATTTTATTTAGTGGGAAAAGCATAAAAAAGGCTGATGAAAGTGCTGCGAAGTGGATTAAAGTGCAAGAAAGCAAAGTCCCTAATTTTCACTCACTCACTCACTCATTCATTCATGAAATTGAGGGCCTAAACTATAACACGGTCAATTAAACATTGTCACTAATGCCAGCCTGTTGTACAGTAATAAGTCTTTAACAAATAATCTCGAAGCTGCCTGCGAAAACTTTCCGGGAAAAAGTGCTCCGATCGCGGAACTTAGGTACTCGCGGTAAATAGTGATCGATATCCCTCCGTTTTTCTCCCGTTATCAGGGTCTGAAAACGAGCAGACGACCGCTACAGATGGCACTATGTACAGCCACCCCCCCTCACCCCTGCCCGCCCGCGGAGATGATCCTCGGCTCCACGATCACGAATCGGCCGCTTATTAATTGAGACCGCGGCTTCAATTTACCGCTACAAAACGCTGGCATTAGTGACAATGTTTAATTTACTGTAGTAGCTTAGACCCCCCACTCCATCCACACTCTTCCCCCTCTCCCTCCTCATTCCCTTACCGTGCACAGTCTCTGTCTTTAAGAAGGAACTACAAATTCTGGAAAATCGAAGGTAGACATAAAAAAAGCTGAATAAAACTCAGCGGGTGCGGCAGCATCTATGGAGCAAATTGAATGGTCACCGTTGGCCGAAACCCGGAAGAAGGCACCCGCTGAGTTTATCCAGCTTTTTTGTTGTTGTACCAACCTCTCTCTCTCTCTCTCTCTCTCTCTGCCCTTCTTTCTTCTCTCGACTCATGCATGCCCGCTCCCACCCCCCCCCCCTTCACCTCTCTCCCCCTCTTCTCCCCCTCTCCCTCTCCCTCCCCCCCCCTCTCCCCCCCTCCCTCCTCACATAATATTTTTTGTGGGGGCGGGTCCACGCGCTCTCCATTCAAGAAGTCCAGTGTGTGTGACTGTTTGTGGAGGCGGCCACGCGCTCTCCATTCAAGAAGACGCTCATCTGTTTGTGGAGGCGCGAGCTTAGTGTGTGACCAAAGATCTTATAGTGGAGCTCTCCACTACAAGATCTTTGTGTGTGACGACACACGCCCCCCCCCCCCCCCCCTTGGTGCAGGAGGCGCGCACAGAATCTTGAACGCTCAGCGATTGTTTGAATTCTTCACTAACCGTCGTTCTGTCTTTGCTTGTGAAGAGAAAAGTCCTGAATTGCATTTGTCTGATGATAATAATCAGCTTTATTTTTATTGGATTGAATTTATTTGTTTCTCATTTACCTGATCATTATAAATCTAAAAAAGTGTATTTAATTTAAAAGATTATTTTTTTTAAATTAACATTTTATTGCATTTCATTGTTATTTTCTTTATTTTTATTACATTGAATTTTCTCATTTAACTGTCCATTATAAATCTTCAAGAGTGCATTTCATTTTTAACATTAACATTTTATTGTTAAATTCTTTATTTGTTTTTCATTGAATTGAATTATTTCTCACTTAACATTACTTTTTAACACTAATAATTTCAACTCCCCTCCCTCCCTCATTTTTTTTATTTTTGATTGACGTTTAAATGCCGTTTTTTAAAATAAATTTTCTGTCCTTTCATTGACAGCTTAGATTCTAAATCATTGCTTTTTCACTTTGTCAACGCTTAATTTTTTTTGATGTTTTAAAAATATAGTTTAAAAAAAACTTTTCTAACGTTAAATTTTCCCCATTTGTTACATCTTTACCATATAACCATATAACCATATAACAATTACAGCACGGAGACAGGCCATCTCGGCCCTACAAGTCCGTGCCGAACACATTTCTTTTCTCCTTAGTCCCACCTGCCTGCACTCATACCATAACCCTCCATTCCCTTCTCATCCATATGCCTATCCAATTTATTTTTAAATGATACCAATGAACCTGCCTCCACCACTTCTACTGGAAGCTCATTCCACACCGCTACCACTCTCTGAGTAAAGAAGTTCCCCCTCATATTACCCCTAAACTTCTGTCCCTTAATTCTGAAGTCATGTCCTCTTGTTTGAATCTTCCCTGTTCTCAAAGGGAAAAGCTTGTCCACATCAACTCTGTCTATCCCTCTCATCATTTTAAAGACCTCTATCAGGTCACCCCTTAACCTTCTGCGCTCCAGAGAATAAAGACCCAACTTATTCAACCTATCTCTGTAACTTAGTTGTTGAAACCCAGGCAACATTCTAGTAAATCTCCTCTGTACTCTCTCTATTTTGTTGACATCCTTCCTATAATTGGGCGACCAAAATTGTACACCATACTCCAGATTTGGTCTCACCAATGCCTTGTATAATTTTAACATTACATCCCAGCTTCTATACTCAATGCTCTGATTTATAAAGGCTAGCATATCAAAAGCTTTCTTTACCACCCTATCTATATGAGATTCCACCTTCAAGGAACTATACACGGTTATACCCAGATCCCTCTGTTCAACTGTATTCTTCAATTCCCTACCATTTACATGTACGTCCTATTTTGATTTGTCCTGCCAAGGTGTAGCACCTCACATTTATCAGCATTAAACTCCATCTGCCATCTTTCAGCCCATTTTTCCAAATGGCCTAAATCACTCTGTAGACTTTGGAAATCCTCTTCATTATCCACAACACCCCCTATCTTGGTATCATCTGCATACTTACTAATCCAATTTGCCACACCTTCATCCAGATCATTGATGTACATGACAAACAACAAAGGACCCAACACAGATCCCTGAGGCACCCCACTAGTCACCTGCCTCCAACCCGATAAACAGCCATCCACCATTACCCTCTGGCTTCTCCCATTCAGCCACTGTTGAATCCATCTTGCTATTCCTGCATTTATACCCAACAGTTGAACCTTCTTAACCAACCTTCCATGAGGAACCTTGTCAAAGGCCTTACTAAAGTCCATTTAGACAACATCCACTGCTTTACCCTTGTCAATTTCCCTAGTAACCTCTTCAAAAAATTCAAGAAGATTAGTCAAACATGACCTTCCAGGCACAAATCCATGATGACTGTTCCTAATCAGACCCTGTTTATCTAGATGCTTATATATATTATCTCTAAGTATCTTTTCCATTAATTTGCCCACCACTGAAGTCAAACTAACAGGTCTATAATTGCTAGGTTTACTCTTAGACCCCTTTTTAAACAATGGAACAACATGCGCAGTACGCCAATCCTCGGGGACTATTCCCGTTTCCAATTTTGAAATTTCTGAATTCTTAACAATTGTCTCTAATTCTTAAAGACAACATTTCATTTCATAGACAGCATTTTTTTGGTTTTTAATTGACGTTTAAATTGACAACATATTTAAAAAACATTTCATTGTAATTGACAACAGGTTTCATTGTGATTGATTTCATTCTAGAGGAAAGGCTCCATTTTCAAGAAATTGATCTGTTTTCATTGACAACTGAGATTTCAAAACAATTTCTTTGTGATTTATTTCATTTGATCTGAAAGCTACTATTTTGAATAAATTCATCTGTCATCATTGATAACTGAGAGTGTGTTTGGGTTTTTTTTAATTCGGAAAAATTCCATCTTGAAAAACTTAATCCAGTCTTCATTGCCAACTGAGATTCTGTTTTCAAATCATGCCAAGAGGAAGGAATAAACATACAGGGCGGTCGTGTGATGAGAAAATGAGACATCAAGAAGTAATGAGGAGGAGAAAAGAACAACACTCAGCAAGAAAGAACACAACATCTCCGAGGTAATCCAGAAATAAACAAGGAGAGAAGGGCACAACAGACACAGCCAGAAACATCTCACTGTCTCCAAGATAGTCAGAATACACAGCGGGAGAGAAGTGCACATGAGACAAACCAGGAGAGAAGGGCACAAGAGACACAGCCTGAAACATCTCACTGTCTCCAAGATAGTCAGGATACACAGCGGGAGAGAAGTGCACATGAGACGAACCAGGAGAGAAGGGCACAAGAGACACAGCCTGAAACATCTCAGTGTCTACAAGATAGACAGGGGAGACAGCGGGAGAGAAGTGCACATGAGATGCAGCAAAAAACAACTCAACGTCTCAGAGAAAAATGTGAGAGGAAGGAGGAGAGAAGGAATAAGGAGACACAGCCAGAAAGAACTCAACGTCTCAGAAATCAACGAGAGAGGGAGCAAGAGAGAAGAACTCAAGAGACAGAGCCAGAAAGAAGGCAACGCCTCAGAAATAGACGAGAGAGGGAGCAGGAGAGAAGGACTCGAGAGACAGAGCAAGAAAGAAGTCAACATGTCAGAAATAAAGGAGAGAGGGAGCAGGAGAGAAGAACTCAAGAGACAGAGCCAGAAAGAAGGCAACGCCTCAGAAATAGACGAGAGAGGGAGCAGGAGAGAAGGACTCGAGAGACAGAGCAAGAAAGAAGTCAACATGTCAGAAATAAAGGAGAGAGGGAGCAGGAGAGAAGAACTCAAGAGACAGAGCCAGAAAAAAGTCAGCGTCTCAGAAATAAACGAGAGAGGGAGCAGGAGAGAAGAACTCAAGAAATGCAACAAGAAACAACTCAACATCTTGAGGAACATCAAGAAAGAATACAAATGAGAAGGGATTCAGAGATGGGAGATGAAAGAACTAGAAGGCTGGATGAACAACGAAATGCACGACATATAAGGAGAAATATTAATGCTGATGTTGGTCAAATGACCAATGTTTGCCTTCATTGTCGAGCTAAACACTTCTCAGCAGAAACAACCAACTTTTGCTGCATGAAGGGTAAGGTCAACATTGCTCCTCTGAAAACACTCCCGAATGCACTCCTTAATTTGTATACAGGTGACACGCCACAAGCACATGAGTTCCAAAAGAATATTAGACAATACAATTGTCTCTTTCAATTCACGTCATTTGGTGCCAAGGAAGTGGTGTCACATGGATGGAATCCTTCAGTGATCATTCAAGGCCAGATTCATCATTTCATTGGTTCTTTGATGCCTGACCAAGATCAACAAAGTAAATTCTTACAAATCTATTTCATGGACCCGCAAGATAGCATTGGGTTGCGAATGAGTATACTCCAAGATGCTGGTATTCAAAGGGACACTGTTGAAATGCTTGAAAACATGATAAGACTAAACAACCCTTACATTCATTCACTTGTGATGGCGATGGAAAGAATTAGAGATTTACCGGAGGCATCAATCGTTATTGATCCCAATTATCGGCCACCTTTCCAACATGAACGGAGGTTTAACACGCAAACTGCAAATGAAGTTGCCGTCATCATAGCAAGCAGTAATGAGCCTGTGGCAACATCACACCACATTGTCTTGAGAAGAAGAGGAAGAGGAGGAGCAGAAGGAGGTCTGCAAATCATTTCAGAGTCCCATAGGTCTTATGACAGTTTTCAATACATCCTTTTCTTTCCACTTGGTGATGACGGATGGCATTCACAACTCCAAATGAGTACCGGCAGAAAATTGACACTAATGCAATATTATGCATATAGGATCATGAATCGTGACAATGAATTCAACCAGCTTTTGAGAGGAGGAGGACTCTTCCAACAATACCTTGTAGATATGGCGGCTAAAATGGAAGGTGATAGACTGAATTATTTTCGCATGAATCAGGTATCGTTGAGGTCAACGACGTACAAAGGACTGACGGATGCATTACATGATGATGATGACTTGGAAAACATTGGAAGGCGCATCGTCCTCTCTTCAACATTTGTCGGTGGTCCCAGATATATGATGGGACGATGCCAGGACGCCATGATGTATGTTCGGAAGTATGGTACTGCTGCATTCTTCATTACAATGACCTGCAATCCAAATTGGAGCGAGATTCGACAGTGCCTCTTTCCAAATCAGCAGCCGTCTGATAGACCGGAATTAATAGCAAGAGTATTCGAGCTGAAAAGAAAAATATTCATGAAGACCGTCACTGGACCAGATGGCTTCTTTGGAAACTGTATTGCTTTCATCTTGACTATGGAATATCAGAAGAGAGGCCTGCCTCATTTCCATTGTCTGCTTTGGCTTGATGAAGCGAGTAAGCCAAGACCTCAACAATATGAAAGATTTGTGCAAGCTGAAATTCCAGACCCACAAGCAGATCCTGAGCTGCATAAATTGGTACTCAAGCACATGATCCATGGACCGTTCTGCAAGGCCACATCTCGATGTTGGAAGGAAGGAAGATGCACCAAGAGATTCCCAAAGCCATTTGTCGAAAGCACAATGTATGGCGATGATTCGTATCCTCTGTGCAGGAGAAGATCTCCCGCAATGGGAGGATTTCAGGGACATCAAGAAGGACGTTCTTTCAGACTATTACTTCTAATTGGGTTGTGCCCTATAATGCAGAACTATTGAAGGCTTTCAAATGTCACCTCAACGTCGAAATATGCTGCTCTGTACAGTCAATCAAATACGTCATCAAGTACACCTTGAAGGGATGTGATCAGGCAGCTTTTGGAATTAACGTAAATGACAAGATTAAACAGTACCAGACTGGCAGATACATTGGTCCTTCAGAGGCAGGGGCATCAGTCCTTGGATTTCTTACTCATGAGAGACACCCCCCTGTCATTCAACTTGATGTACATCTACCAGACCAACAACAAGTATTTTTTGATGCTGCTCAGCAAGGGATGAATGATGGAATTGTGAGAACCACTTTGACTGAATTTGTTCGATTGAGTTCTGAAGATCCGTTTGTAAGAACACTATTGTACGTTGATGAACCTCGATTTTATACATGGAACAGCAAGAGATGGCAAAGAAGGAAGGTTGGGAAGAGTGTGGAATACTTCCCAGGTATTTTTGAAGTCAACGTTCTTGGAAGAATACATGTCATTTCTCCAAAACTAGGTGACCTCTTCTACATGAGACTGCTTCTGCATCACGTGAAAGGACCAGTGTCTTTCGAGTCCTTGAAGACACATAATGGAGTAATTCTTCCTTCCTTCAAAGACGTCTGCAGAGAAAGAGGTTTGTTGGAAGCTGACGACCATTGGCAACAAACAATGGAAGATGCTGAAGTGACAAGACTCCCCAGGGCAATCAGGGATTTGTTTGTTGTTCTGCTGACAAATACTGACATCAACGATCCTCTACAATTATGGGATCGCTTCAAGAATTGCATGTCTGAGGATTACCTTGAAAGCGAGCGAAGAAGAAAAAGTGATCAGAATATCACAATAGATGACAGACATCATGATCAGGCTCTCTTTTATATTCAGGACAAGCTTGAGAATTGCAACACCACAATGGAAATTTTTTCCTTGCCCCGACCAAGAAATGAAAGGATGGACATTGATGGTGAAAATTTTGATTTACTTAATGAATTGAATTACAATAGATCAGAACAACAGCGATTTGTTGATGAGAATGAGCCTCTGCTGAATGCTGAGCAGAGAGAAGTTTATGACCATGTGTGCGACTACTTGCAGAGGGATCTATCTTCAATAATTTTCATTGACTCACCAGGAGGAACAGGAAAAACATTTATCATAAATTTGATCCTCTCCACGGTTAGAGCTCAAGGTCAAATTGCCATTGCTGTAGCATCGTCTGGTATCGCAGCAACATTAATGCCTGGTGGAAGAACTGCACATTCACGATTCAAGATACCTATCCATGTGACGGAGGATTCAACGTGCAACATCAACAGCAACTCTAAAACAGGAGATTTCTTCAGGAGAGTGAAGCTCATTGTTTGGGATGAGTGTCCAATGATTAGGAGGGAGTGCTTTGAAGCGGTGGACAGAACTCTTCAAGATGTATGCCGCAAAAAGGATCATTTTGGCGGAATTTTTACCATTTGTTGTGGTGATTTTAGACAACTCCTTCCTGTAGTGAAGATGGGAAGTGATATTGATGTTCAAAACGCCTGCATCAAGACATCGTACTTGTGGCGGACTTTCACAAAGTTTGAATTGAAGAGAAATATGCGATTGAGCGAAGGAAAGGGCGAGTATTCTAAATTTTTGTTAGATGTAGGAGAGGACAAGATTGCAAAGAATGAAGACAATGAAATTAACATTCCAGAAGACATGGTTCTCTCAGCAAGAACACTGGATGACTGCATTGATTATATCTATCCAGCATTTGACCACCCTGCAACATTATTCTCTAACAATTGTATCTTGGTTCCTCACAATGATACGATGAGAAGAATCAATTCTGCGTGTGTCAGACGCTTCCCTGGAACCATGAGGGAGTACTATTCTTTCAATTCTGTCACTGACGGAACAAATTCAACTCACTTCCCAACGGAATTTCTCGATTCAGTCGAGATCTGTGGATTACCACCACACAAATTGGAGTTGAAGAAAGGATCTCCAATTGTTTTAATCAGAAACTTGCAACCCCCAAAGCTATGCAATGGAACGAGGTTGATTGTAGAACAGCTACACAATAATCTCATAGTTGCTAGAATCAACATGGGGGCCTACAAAGAAGAGATTGTTCTAATTCCTAGGATGAAGATCAATTTGTCAGAAGATGAAAACATTCCCATTAGGCGGAGCCAATTCCCTATTCTGTCGAGTTTTGCGATGACAATTCATAAGGCACAAGGACAAACCATGGAGAAGGTCTTGCTATACCTTGAGAAACCAGTATTTCAACATGGCCAACTATATGTAGCTCTTAGCAGAGGAAAGGTGAAGGAACAAGTAAAAGTGTTCCTGAAGGATGGGACATCAACCAGGAATGTTGTAATTAAACAAATGCTTTGTTGAGAAATGACTGCTGCATTAAGCGCTCAAATTTTCCTCAAGTCAATGAAAGAACGCAAAACTGAAGGCAAAAAGCGATGCAGGAAGGAACCGAATGTCCAGAGTTTCGACACTTTTGATTATTGCTCCTCAGTTCAACAAGGGATGTTTAACACAGGAATCACATTTCTGCACACAAAAGTTTAAAATGCTGCCTCAGAAAAAGCTTCAAGGCCACATTAAGTGACATGTAAAATCTTACCAGTTGTATTTGATTTTTGGATAGAAAGTTGCTGGAGCTGTTCTCATGCTTCACGATAAAGCTTGCAGATGAATTATTTGCTGCAAGATATAAAACTACAGGCTTGCACATCTAGGGTATATGTATCAGGTACAGTTCAATTGTTGAGTCAATTATTGAGTAAATGATGATTGCCGAGATATTGATGTTTGAGGATTTGTTGTTGGTATGACATTGCGTATCAAGGTTGTGTGGTTAATTTCTGCCTTGTAGGAAATTATTGTTACCTTTTCTGTTGTTTGACATGAGTGTTACTTTCCACTTTGGTCTATTATCGAGTTATTTTGTTTGTAAGGATTGACTGCATTTTCTCAGGAGTTGCAGTGGAATTGAAATTTCTGTAACCATCAGTGAAAATCAACTTCAGATCTTAAGATGGATGAAAGGTCAGTATTTGAAATTATTTCGGACCCGTGCATTGTTTTTTTTTATCCTTGATACAAATTTACTTTAGTTTTATCAGAATGCCCTAATACCATTCAAATGCTGCCTTTTTGTCTAGAGCTGTCACTGTCGCCTCATTTCTGGATCCGAGATATTTAGACTGAACGTCTTTGGGATCTGTGACAAATAAATGAGGACAGTAGGGAACAAGCAACACAACAAGAAATTGATAGAAAATACCGAAATTGGTATATGATACAAAATCTCTTTTTTTATTTGTATGTTGATGGATTGACAGATAGAATTTTATAAATATCTACATTGTAATACATATCTCCTTTTTTTAAATTCATGCCCAGAAGCAGGAGCAAAGAAGTTGCAGGATGGTCAATGGACACTGTAAAGAGATGTTGAGAAGCAGTATGGATCAGAAGTGACCAAGAGACAGAACAAGAAAGGACTGAACCTCTTGAGGAGCTTCAAAAATTAATGGAAGTTTGCATGGAACAAGAGACACAACAATAAGCTTCCAAATTACATACAAAATGGTACATAATTGTGTAATGTTTTTTTTAAAATTATAGGTAAATGCATTTATATATATAATTGTCTTAAGAAGTTTATAAATGTCTACAATAGATGAAATTACCTTTACAAGTTTATGAATATCTACACCGTAATAAATATCTTTCACTTTTTTTTACATCATGCAAAGAGATGGGACAATCGAGTTGCTGGATGTTCAAGGAACAACACAAAGCAACGTTGAGAAGCAGTAATGAGCAGAACGGCACAAGAGACGAGAGGAAGTTGCCAAGATACAGCAAGATCGGTATATGGTAGTACAATGTTTATAGAAGTTTATAAATATCTACAAAAGATAAAATTGTCCTTTTTATTCATATGTTATTGGCTTCATAGAAGGAATGAACAACAAGAAATAACGTTAGAAATTTCTCAAAAAAAAGGAATTCAAGACAAAAGTAGAGAACAGCCGTGACAAGAGAAACAATGTCTCCGCCCCCCCCCGCCCCCTCCAATATTTCAAAAAATACTGGCATTTCACCCATAGAATCAGCCCCAGCCCAGCCCCTGGTGAACGTTCCATTGTGTGATTTCACAATGTCCAATGCTCAAAGACATTGTTGCCATAGAGGGAGTACAGAGAAGATTCACCAGACTAATTCCTGGGATGTCAGGACCTTCATATGAAGAAAGACTAGATAGACTTGGCTTGTACTTGCTAGAATTTAGAAGATTGAGGGCAGATCTTATAGAAACTTACAAAATTCATAAGGGTTTGGACAGGCTAGATGCAGGAAGATTGTTCCGGATGTTGGGGAAGTCCAGAACAAGGGATCACAGTTTAAGGATAAAGGGGGAAATCCTTTAGGACCAAGATGAGAAAAACATTTTTCTCCCAGAGAGTGGCGAATCTCTGGAATTCACTGCCACAGAAGGTAGTTGAGGCATGTTCATTGGCTATATTTAAGAGGGAGTTAGATGTGGCCCTTGTGGCTAAAGGGGTCAGGGGTTATGGAGAGAAGGCAGGTACAGGATACTGAGTTAGATGATCAGCTATGATCATATTGAATGGTGGTGCAGGCTCGAAGGGCCGAATGGCCTACTCCTGCACTTAATTTCTATGTTTCTATGTTTCCCTCTCCTCACCCCTCTCCCTCTCCCAACCATCCCTCTCTCCTCCACCCCATTCTTTCTCTACCCCACCCCCTCTCTACCCCACCCCCTCTTCTGTCCCTCTTCCACCCTCCCCCTACCTCTCCCTCCCCTCCGTCCCCACTCATCCTCACCCCCCCCCCCTCTCCCTTCGCCACCCCTCTCTCTCCCCCCCTCCCTCCCCTCTCCCCCCCCCCCCTTCCCCTACCCCTCTGACCCTCTTCCACCACTCCTCCTTCCCCTCCCCCTCCCTTTGCACTATTCCACACTCTCCCACCCTCCCCCTCCCTCTCTCCCTACCTACTCTTTCCCCTCTCTCCACTACGCTCTTCCTCTCCCTCCACACTCTTCCCCTCCCTCCCTCCCCATCCCTCCCCCACACCTCTCTCCCCCCCCCCACACCTCCTCCTCCACCCCCTCTCCCTCTCTTCGCCACTCTCCCTCCTCGCTCCCCTCTCTCCAACACTCACTCACTCCCGGACTCCTGGAGAATCACTCATTCATTCATGAAATTGAGTGCCTAAACATTCCTCTCTCCCACTCACCTTCCCTCTCCCGCACCCCTCTACCCCATCTCCCTCATCTCCTCCCTCTGCCCCTCCCCCACACCTCTCTCCCCTCTCCCCATCCCTCTCTCCTCCCTCACCCCTCTTCCCTCTCCCTCTCCTCCCCTCCCACCATCATCCCTTTCTCCCCCTTTCCTCCCATCCCTCTCTCCCCTCTCTCCCACCCCCTCTCACCCCTCGCCCACCCCGCCCCCTCCCCTCTCTCCCCCCCCTCCCCCTCCTGCCCCCATCCCCAACACTCTCTCCCCCCCCCACACCCATTCACTCTCCCCCGCACCCCCTCCATCTCTCCCCCTGCCCCTTACCCTTGGCCCTCTTCCACCACCCCCCTACCGCTCTCCCCCTCTCTCCCCCCGACTCTACCCCTTCTCTCTGCCTTACCCCCCCCCCCTATCTCCCCCCCTCCCCTCCCCCCCGATCCCCTCTCTCCTCCACCCCGTGCCCTACCCCTACCCCTCTGTCCCTCTTGCACCTCTCCCCCTCTCCGCCTCCCTCCCTCGCGCTTCCACCACTCCCCCTACACCTCTCCCCCTCCCCTCCCCATTCTTCCACTATCTCCCCCCCCCCCCCCATCCCCCCCTCCCCACTCTACCCCCCTCTCTCCCCTCCCTCTCTCCTCCTCCCTCCACACTCTCCCCCTCTCCCCCTCCCTCCACGTTCTTCCCCTTGCCCTCCCCCCCTCCCTCCCCCTCCCTCCTCCTCCCCCTCCCTCTCCTCTCACCCCCCCCCCACCCTCTTTCCCCCCCCCCCCCCCCTTCTCTCAACCCCTCCCCTCCCGCACCCATCGCTCCTCCTCCCTTTCCCTCTCTCCCCTCTCCTCCCCCACCCACCCCTCTCTCCCCTCCTCTCCCCCCCCCCCCCCAACGTCCATCCCTCTCCGCCCTCTCCCTCTCCCCCCCACCTCTCCCTCCAACTCATCTCTGCCTCTTCCAGCACTCTTCCTACCCCTCTGCTCCTACTCCGCACTCTTACCCTCCCCTCTCCCTCACCACTATTTCCCCTCTCTCCCCCCCCCCTACCCCTCTCCCTCCCATCACACTCTTCCCCCCCTCCTCCCACTCTTCCGCTCCCTCCACACTCTTTCCCCCTCTCCCCTTCCCCTTCTCACTCCTCCTCCACCCTTCCTCCCTCCCGTTCCCCAACCCTTCTCCCCCCTACCCCCCACCTCACTCTCATCCTCCCCTCCCCCCTCCCTCACCCCCCTCCTCTCTCCCCCCCCTCTCTCCCCCCCTCCTCTCCCTACCCCCCTCTCTCCCCCCCTCTCCCCCCCCCTCCTCCTCACCCCCTCTCTCCCCCCCTATTCACCCATCTCCTTCCCCCCCCCTTCCCCTCTCTCTCTTGCACCACTCCCCCCTACCCCCCCCCCCCTTCGTTTCCTCCCCACTAAACTCCCACTGCCCACTCTCCACCCCCCCCCATCCCCCTCTCACTCCGACTCAGATTCAATTTTACTTGTCATTGTCAGTGTACAGTACAGAGACAACCAAATGCATTAACATCTACTCCCCCTACTCCGCTTTGCTCTCCCTCCCAAATCTCTCCCATTTCCTCCTCCCCCTCTCCCCTCCCTCCCCCCCCCGTCTCCCCCGCCCCTCCTCCGGCCCCTGTGTGTTTGGGGGGGGGTTAGTTTGAGTGTGATGCCGCAGTCCCCCCCCCGCAAACGCGCATTGGGGAAACAGACCCAACGGGTCTGCACTTGGACTAGTATATCTTAAAAGTAGAATAAATGACTGTACAACTTTCAAAGAAGGGAGCCACCCTCAATTGGATCAAAAATTTTAGTTAGGGAACACTTTGGAAGTTTTTTGTTTTGTAATGCCTGCGATCATCCTCAGTCGGGGAAGAAGATCTAGGTTTTTGGGGGTGACATTTTTTTGTTGTTGTTATTATAAGGGGATGAAGGAAAGGTTTTGGGGTAATGGCAGCTCATTCTTTGATTGTTACAAATGCATTCGACTTTCTTTTTTTTTGCTTTTTTTCTCTTCTTTTTTTTTTCTCCCCCCCCCCCCCCCCCCCCATTGTGGGCTCTCACATGTAGCCTTCACGTGGTTCTGGATGGCAGACGCTGTATGTATATTTTAATCATATTTTGAAATATGGCTAATAGTGATATTGATGGAGGCAATCCTGTGAGGTTTATATCTTGGAATATAAAGGGGCTTAATGGTCCGGTTAAAAGAGCTAAATTTTTTTCTCACCTAAAACAACTGAAAACAGATGTACTACTTTTACAGGAGACTCACTTAAGACTGCAAGATTATAATAGACTGCGTTAAACGTGGGTTAGTCAGATTTTTCACTCCAGATTTAATAGTAGGTCCAGGGGTGTGGCAATATTAATCAACAAAAGAATACAGTTTACACCGTCTGACATAGTCAGTGACCCTAATGGCCGGTTTATTATAGTTTCCGGGTGTCATTTTCAAAATCCTGTTGTTTTAGTGAATGTTTATGCCCCTAATTGGGATGATGTTCACTTTGCAAATAAGGTTCTGTCATTAATACCCAATCTGAACACGCACCAGCTAATTTTTTCGGGAGACCTGAACTGTGCTATTAATCCACTGGTTGATAGGTCTAGTTCTAAGGGGACACCTTCTGGTATGGCAAAGACCTTCTCACTGTTCATGTAACAAAATGGTTAGGTGGATAACTGGAGATTTCTGAACCCAACTGCTAGACAATTCTCTTTTTTTTCTCATGTTCACCATTCTTTTTCCAGAATAGACTATTTTTTTTATAGACAGCCCCTTCATTCCTAGGGTTAAGAAAATTGAATATACCGCTATAGTAATATCAGATCACTCACCTGTGATACTGGACCTAGGCTTTCCTTTAAATATTAAAGAACGACCTCTTTGGAAACTCAACCCCCTTTTGCTTTCCAATGAGAAATGTTGCAGTTTTGTATCAGCTAACATAGACACATTCCTTGAAATTAATAAAACTGAGTCCGTATCCTGCTCTTTAATTTGGGAAACTTTAAAAGCCTACTTAAAAGGTCAAATCATATCTTATACTTCATACGCCAATAAAGAACGCAAGAAGGAAATGGAAACCATGTTAAAATCCATCTTGACCCTGGATAGGCAATATTCTGAAGCACCCACCACCCAATTATACAAAAGCCGTGCTGATTTACAAACGAAATTCAATCTTTTATCTACTAATCAAACAGAACAACTAATTCTCCGGACTCGTGGTCTTTAATATGAATATGGTGATAAGGCGAGCCGGCTTATGGCTCACCAACTGAAGCGTCAATCCGCGTCACGGCTTATTCCTCAGATAAGAGACTTACACCAAGACATAACAAGCAATCCAAAATAACTAAACAATACTTTCACAGTCTTTTATTCTTCTCTTTACACCTCAGAATTCCCCTTTGATACTATGAATATGGAAACTTTCTTAGACGATTTGGAAATACCCACTCTGGAATTAGAAGACGCAGAAAATCTAGACCAACCCCTTGGTCAGGAAGAGATTAATAATGCCATTATGGCGATGCAGGGCGGTAAAACCCCGGGCCCTGACGGCTACCCATTAGAATTTTATAAGAAATTTAAGGATGAGCTCACACCTGTTCTTTTAGAAATGTTTCAAGAATCTTTGGAAAAAGGTTCATTCCCCCCCACTCTTTCACAGGCTTCTATTTCACTTCTTCTTAAAAAAGACAAGGATCCGACTCAATGTGGACCATACCGCCCCATCTCACTTTTGAATGTAGATGTAAACATTTTGGCGAAGGCGCTGGCTTGCCGTTTAGATGCCAACTTCACAAAATAATCTCAGAAGATCAAACAGGTTTCATTAAAAATCGTCATTCCTTTTCTAATATCCGCCGATTGGCCAGTGTGGTCTATTCGCCCACTGCTTCTCCGCGCCCAGAGGCTGTTATCTCTTTGGACATGGAGATGGCATTCGATCGAGTGGAGTGGCCATATTTGTTCAGAATCTTGGAGAGATTTGGATTTGGCAAAATATTTGTAGCCTGGGTTAAGCCATTATATCATTCACCCTTAGCATGTGTACAGACAAATTATTTGCGATCTGATTATTTTCAATTAACCCGTGGCACTCGTCAAGGCTACCCATTGTCTCTGCTTCTTTTTGGGATTGCAATTGTGCCCCTCTCTATTGCACTTAGGTCAACTACATTATTCCAGAGCATTAGGAGAGGAAACAGGGAACATCGTGTGTCTCTATATGCCGACGACCTTCTTCTTTATGTGAGTGACCCTACAGCCAGTGGCCCTGCAATTGTGTCCTTGTTGGATCAGTTTGGGACTTTTTACGGCTATAAACTAAACCTCCAAAAAAGCAAATGCTTTCCCATCAACCTAGCCCTACAGATCCAACAGGAAACCCTGCCCTTTCCCATATCTCAAGAAGGTTTTGTATATTTAGGAATACACATCACCCACTTTTTCTCATCCCTGTTTGCAGCTAACTACATGCCTCAAGTTAGCCAAATGAAGGCTGACTTTGAGAGATGGCGTAGACTGCTACTCACTATGGCTGGGAGAGTGCAGTCAGTGAAGATGACTGTACTTCCCAGATTTCTTTACTTGTTCCAATGTTTGCCGGTTTTCCTACCCAGGTCATTTTTTAACTCAGTTAACCAATCTATAACCTCCTTTATATGAGGTAACAAGGTTCCAAGGGTCAATAAGTGCACTCTCCAAAGTAGGTGGACTGGGCTTTCCTAGCTTTATTGATTATTACTGGGCATCCAATATCCAAAAGATATTATTCTGGCTCCACCGACCAGATACAGACTGGTGTCTGCTTGAATCACAATCCTGTTACTCCTCGCCTCTCCCAGCTTTAGTATATTCCTCCCTGCCATTGAAACCCCCTAGATTTACATCCAACCCTGTCGTACTATCCACCATCAAAATTTTTAACCAATTTCGTTGCCATTATAAGCTTACATCAGCTTCAGTTCTGGGTCCCATTCATGGTAACCATTTATTCCCCCCCTCTACACTTGACTCAACCTTTCGACAATGGGGTTTGAATGGTCTTATGTGCATTAAGGATTTATACACTAACAACATATTTGATAGTTTCGACTACCTACACAAAAAACATGACCTCCCACATAATCATTTCTTTAAATATCTTCAGGTTCGCCACTTTGGCATGAAAACATTTCCTTCTTTTCCTGATCTCTCTCCTGTCACAGTGTTGGATAAACTCACTCTTACCTTTGCAAATAAAGGACTGATCTCTGCAGTATATTCTCAATTGATGTATTTGGGAGATCAACACCTGAACAAAGTTAAAGCTAGGTGGGAGGATGACCTTGGTATGGATCTGTCTGAGGAATGCTGGACAGAAGCGCTGAAAAAAGTCCACTCCTCGTCATCATGTGCTAGATTCGGGCTCATACAATTTAAAGTTTTACACAGGGTTCATTTAAGCAAAGCCAGGCTTGCTAACATATATCCAGGGACGGACGCTGGCTGTGACAGGTGCTCGTTATCTCCAGCCAATCTAGCTCGTGCATTCTGGTCTTGCCCCAAACTTGTTAACTACTGGCAGTAATTTTTAAAACCATCAGTGAAATCCTTGGGATGACAGTGAGACCTTGCCCGCTTGTAGCTGTATTTGGTGTAACAGATAAAACCTTGGGTTTACATACAACCCAGTCTGATATCATTACATTTACATCACTTTTGGCCCGTAGGAGAATCTTGCTGGTCTGGAAATCTACCACTCCTCCATCGGCTGCTGCTTGGCTGGAAGATGTCATTTTTTTTTTAAGGTTAGAAAAGATTAAATTCACATTGAGGGGGTCTGTAAAAAAGTTTTATTTGAAATGGGAACCCTTTTTATCATACTTTGAGGGTCTAAAGGAACTACCTATTGACTGAGGGCACTTGACAGTAAGTGGGGATCTGCCTTTATTCTGTTTTGTTACTTTATTATTGTTAAAAAGTGCATTTGATTTTGTGATATATTTGGATTGTGAAAAAATAAGGTGCCAGGGGGTGTTTAGGGAGGATGGGTTAGGGTTATTTTGTTTATATTATTATTATTTATAAAAAACAAAATGGAGGAAAATGTAATGCCATACATCAGATGTATTGTGAATTTATTTATTTATTTTTTTCCCTTCAATAAAAAACTATTAATTGAAAATGCAAAAGTGTTTTTGGTATGAAAATGCAAAAGTTTTCTTTGGTTTCAGAATGAAAAAGTTGCCTTACATAATTGAAAAGTTGGTTTGAGAATGCTGAAGTTGCTTTATCTAATTGAAATGTTGGTTTGAGAATGCTAAAGTTGCCTTGCCGAAATGCAAAGTTAGTTTGAAAATGCTAATGTTGCCTTGCCAAAATAAAGTCGGTTTGAGAATGCTTAAGTTGCCTTACCTAATTGAAAATGTGGTTTGAGAATGCTAAAGTTGCCTTGTCTAATTGAAAAGTTGGTTTGAGAATGCTAAAGTTGCCTTGCCTAATTGAAAAGTTGGTTTGAGAATGTGAATGTTGCCTTGCCTAATTGAAAAGTTGGTTTGAGAATGCTAAAGTTGCCTTGCCTAATTGAAAAGTTGGTTTGAGAATTCTAAAGTAAACTTGCCTAATTAAAAAGTTGGTTTGTGAACGCATTGCATAATCGAAAAGTTTGTTTGAGAATGCGAATGTTGCCTTGCCTAATTGAAAAGTTGGTTTGAGAATGCTAAATATGCCTTGCCTAATTGAAAAGTTGGTTTGAGAATGCGTTGCCTGATAGAAAAGTTGGTTTGAGAATGCCTTGCCTAATTGAAAAGTTGGTTTGTGAATGCAAGCGTAGCCTTGCCTAATTGAAAAGTTGGTTTGAGAGTGCTCAAGTTGTCTTGCCTAGTTGGAAAGTTGGTGTGACAATGCTAAAGTTGCCTTGCCTAATTGAAATGATGAGAAGTTGGTTTGAGAATCAAAAGTTGCCTTGCTTAATTCAAATGTTGATTTGAGAATGCTAAAGTTGCCTTGCCTAAATGAAAAGTTGGATTGAGAATGTTAAAGTTGCCATGCCTAGTTGTAATTTGGATTTGAGAGTGTCTTGTCTAATTGAAAAGATGGTTTGAGAATGCCTTGCCTAATTGCAATGTTGTTTTGAGAATGCTAAAATTGCCTTGCAAAAATGAAAAGTTGATTTGAGAATGCAAAAGGTGCCTTGCCTAATTAAAAAGTTGGTTTGTGAATGCCTTGCCTAATTGAAAAGTTGGTATGAGAATGCTAAAGTTGCCTTGCCCAATTGGAAAGTTGGTTTCAGAATGCTAATTATGCGCTGCCTAATTGAAAAGTTGATTTGAGAATTCTAAAGTTGCCTTGCCTAATTAAAAAGTTGGTTTGTGAATGCCTTGCCTAAATGAAAATTTGGTTTGAGAATGCTAAAGTTGCCTTGCCTAATTAAAAAATTGGTTTGAGAATGCTAGTTTTCTTGCCTAATTTAAAAGTTGATTTGAGAATGCCTTGCCTAATTGAAAAGTTGATTTGAGAATGCCTTGCCTAATAGAAAAGTTGTTTTGAGAATGCTAAAAAAGTTGTTTTGAGAATGCTAAAGTTGCCTTGCCTAATTGAAAAATTTGTTTGAGAATGCAAACGTTGCCATGCCTAATTGAAAAGTTGGTTTCAGAATGCCTTGCCTAATTGAAAAGTTTGTTTGAGAATGCTGACGTTGCCTTGCCGAATTGATAAGTTTGTTTTTCCATTCAAAATGGCCTACTCCTCATTCTCAAACTGTGGCCCCTGGTTCTGGACTCCCCCAACATCAAGAACATGTTTCCTGCCTCTAGTGTGTCCAAGCCCTTCACAATCCTATATGTTTCAATGACATACCCTCTCATCCTTCAAAACACCAGAGGATACAAGCCCAGCTGCTCCATTCTCTCAGCATATCCCACCAACCCGGGATTTAACCATGTAAACCTACACGACATTCCCTCAATAGCAAGAATTTCCTTCCTCAAATTAGGGTACCAAAACTGCATGCAATAGTCCAGGTGTGGTCTCACCAGGGCTCTGTGCAACTGCAGAAGGACCTCTTTGCTCGTATATTCGATTCCTCATGTTATAAAGGCCAACAAGCCATTCGCTTTCTTCACTGCCTGCTGTGAAGGATACTGTCGATTTGGCACGGCATCCACCACAACAGCACTGTGGCCACACTAGGCATCATCTACTGCAACTTCCCATGATATGTTCAGCACCACCACCATAAGCTGAAGCACAAGAGCAATAAGCAATAAATGTGTGGATGGTCTTTTCGAGGTCATCAACGTGGAGGAATTGTTTAGCTATCGTCCAAAGCTGAAAGAAGCTCGCTTTTACCACGGCATTGACTTGTTTGTCAAATTTCAGTGCTGAGTCAAATATCACGCCGAGGTTTTTGGCCTGAGGTTTGAGTAGTGGGGTAAGGCTTCCAAAACTGCCTGCTATCATTTTGATTGTTGATGTTGCGAAGACTGAATGAAGAACAATGGGTGTGAAAAGTTGAATGTTCAAGGCCCTGTTATTTCCCTGTAAACATTTTAAATACCTGATGCTCCAAAAGAGTTGCCAATACTGCCAGATGTTTGTAAAATCAAACTATTTTCATCCCATTTGTCTGAGAGATGCACATTCTTTGAATAAAATTCAACCTGCCATTTCTCTAACCATGTTTGCATCTGATCTATAAACCTGCCGTACCTTTTGACAACCATTCTCGCTATCAACAATTCAGCTAATTATTGTGTTTCCTACAAACTTACTAATTATTCCACATACTTTCATTCAAATTGGTTATATAAATCACAAACAATAAAGTTTAGTAAAAATGCCTTGTAACGTACCACCTGACAGAGCATTATTAAATAGTGTGTTCTAGCAACCATAGAAGACAGAGGGCAGTAGTGTGAGAGTATTATTTTGACTGGAGGTCTGCGACCACTGGTGTTCAATGAGGAACAATTTATACAGCTGCTGAATCACTGCTCAAATTAACCTACACTGATGAAGGCATATACAGTATGTTACACCTTTCTTTATCACCTTATCTGTTTAAGTTGCACTTTCATGCAACCATGGACTTTCACCACAAATTTCCAGAACAAAAATGCCTAATTAAACTCGAAAACGGCATATGATATTCCAAGATTTTTTGCTGAATAATCAGTAGATGTAACTGACGTGTTAAATCTGATTAGGCAAGAACAATCCCAGATAGAACAACGTGGTTGAACTTCAGGTTTATCTATCTATCTATCTATCTGTCTATCTATCTATCTATCTATCTATCTATCTATCTATCTATCTATCTATCTATCTATCTATCTATCTATCTATCTATCTATCTATCTATCCAATTCTGATTCCCCCCCCACTCTCCTCCCATCTTTTCCCCTCTCTCCCCCTCCCACTCTGCCATTGGATCGTTGCTAATTCAACACCACACACAGAAACGCTGAGATATTTTCCATTTTGGTAGAGATTTCACTTTTACATCCACATATCCACTCCTGATTAAATTTTGTTGTGTTTATGTACACATTATTAATAATAATAATAATAATAATAACTTTATTTGTTAAGCACCTTAAAAACAACCAAAGCTGACCAAAGTGCTGTACAGAAAAAAGAAAACAAGCAAGACATCATAAAACAGGCAGAACAACAGAACATAGAACTACCACGAGGCGCATAAACTACATACGAAAATCCAAACAATAAATTAAAAAAACATAAAACACGAGTACGAACAACGCAGCAAAACCAATCAAATAAAGTTAATAAACAATTCAACACCTCACTGGTCGACAAAGGCCACGGAGAATAGATATGTCTTCAGGAGTGACTTAAAAACAGCTAGAGAAGGGGCCTGTTTAACGTGCAGAGGCAATTCATTCCACAATCTCGGAGCCGACACAGCAAAGGCACGGTCCCCTCTGAGCTTCCGCTTAGTCTTTGGCTCAATCAGGAGCAGCTGATCATCTGACCTGAGAGAGCGGGAGGGCGAATAAGGGTGAAGAAGCTCAGATAGGTAGGACGGGGCAAGACCACTTAGGGATTAAAAAGTAAATAAAATAATTTTAAAACGAATCCTATACTGAATAGGCAGCCAGTGGAGAGAGGCCAAAAGGTGTGAAACATGATCATGCTTTCATGTGCCAGTCAAGAGACGAACAGCTGCACTCTGGAGACGGGCGATGGAGGACCGACTAACCCCCAGATACAGTGCATTGCAGTAATCCAGCCGGGTGGTAACAAAGGCATGGATTACCGTCTCAAAGTGCTGCCTTGACAAAATCGGCTTTATTTTTGCCAGCTGCCTCAGGTGGAAAAAAACAGATTTAACAACAGCCCTCACCTGACAGTCAAATCTAAGCTCAGGGTCCACTTTAATCCCCAGGTTCCCCCGGTCCGCGCCCGACTCCCGGTCCTCACCCGACCCCCGGTCCTCACCCGACTCCCGGTCCGCGCCCGGCTCCCGGTCCTCGCCCGACCCCCGGTCCTCACCCGATCCCCGGCCCCCACCCGATCCCCGGAGCCCAACCGTCCCGCGGAGTGGAGAACGCCAGGTGAGTCCTGGAGCTGGAGAACACCACCCGACCCGTGGAGATGGAGAACGCCTCGGAGCTGGAGACCGCCACCCGACCCGTGGAGCTGGAGAACGCCACCCGACCCGTGGGGCTGGAGAACCCCCCGGGGCTGGAGAACGCCACGCGCCCCGGAGCTGGAGACCAGGGGAGCCGTGGAGCTGGAGAACGCCACCCGACCCATGGAGCTGGAGAACGCCACCCGACCCATGGAGCTGGAGAACACCCTGGAGCTGGAGAACGCCACCCGACCAGGGGAGCTGGAGAACACCCTGGAGCCGGAGGACGTCACCTGACCCATGGAGCTGGAGAACACCCCGAAGCCCGCGAGCGCCACCCGACCGGTGGAGCTCGGGAACACCCCGGAGCTGGAGAACGCCACCCGACCACGGGAGCTGGAGAACGCCACCCGACCCATGGAGCTGGAGAACACCCTGGAGCTGGAGAACGCCACCCGACCAGGGGAGCTGGAGAACACCCTGGAGCTGGAGAACGCCACCTGACCCGTGGAGCTGGAGAACACCCCGGAGCTGGAGAACGCCACCCGACCCGTGGAGCTGGAGAACACCCCGGAGCTGGAGAACGCCACCCGACCAGGGGAGCTGGAGAACGCCACCCGACCCATGGAGCTGGAGAACGCCACCCGACCCATGGAGCTGGAGACCGCCACCTGACCCGCTGGGCTGGAGAACGCCAGGTAAGCCCCGGGGCTGGAGACCACCAGCGGAGCCGCGGGGCTGTAGACCGCCTGCGGAGTAACGCAGACGCGGAGCAACGGAGCGGCAGAACACCAGCGTGCACCAAGCCAGCTCGGCCCACCAGAAGCACCAACAGACGGCGACGGGTACGAAAACACCGCCGGGGACGCAGAGGTGGGTTAAAGGCCAGGTTAGAGCTATCCCCACACAGGGCAGCGATTCCTAGCCACAAGGATCACCTCCCACAACCGGATCAAGGACTGCAACATCTTGATCTTCACTGAAACTTGGCTCAACACTGACGTTCCTGACAGCGCCATCCAACTATCGGGGCGTCATTTACTCCGAGCGGACAGGACATCAGACTCTGGTAAGACCAGAGGGGGGGGGTCTGTGCATTTATGTAAACAAAGCATGGTGCATGGACTCCACCATCATCGAGAGTCACTGCTCAGCTAACCTTGAGTTCCTCTTGGTTAGATGCAGACCGTTCTATCTGCCCAGAGAGTTCACCTCCACTGTTGTGACTGCAGCCTATATCCCTCCTGATGCTAATGCCAAGCTTGCAATGAAAGAGCTGCATACTGCCATTAGCAAACAACAGACGCACAACCCCGAGGCAGCCTTCATTGTTGCGGGTGACTTCAATCACTCCAACCTGAAGACTGTACTCCCCAAATTCCACCAGCATGTATCCTTCCCCACTAGAGTAGACAAGACACTGGGTAAAGTCTACACCAACATGGCTGAAGCTTACAAAGCCATCCCCCTCCCCCACCTTGGTCAGTCTGATCACGTCTCATTGTTCCTGCTCCCTAAGTACTCCCCACTCATCAGACGGGTTAAACCAACTGTAAGGACAGTTAAAGTCTGGTCAGAGGAAGCGGACTTCACACTTCAACAGTGTTTTGGAAACACTGACTGGAAGGCGTTTGCAGCCCAGGCCACCCTTGACTCTCACACGGACATTGATTCCTACACATCCTCTGTTCTGGACTTTATAAACTCCACCATCAATAGTGTCACCTCCCTCAAACGGGTGACCATATACCCGAATCAGAAGCCATGGATGAACAGCGAGGTCAGGCTACTGCTGAAAGCACGGGACACCGCTTTCAGGTCAGGCGATGCTCGAGCCTACAGTTCATCCAGGGCTAACCTGAAGAGGGACATCAGGAAGGCCAAGCACTGCCATAAGTTCAGGATTGAGGAGCACTTCAACAACAACTCCGACCCCCGACGCATGTGGCAAGGCATCCAGGCCATCACGGACTACAGACCCTCCAACATCACCCCCACATCCAGCGACGCCTCCTTCCTTGAGGAGCTTAATCACTTCTATGGCTGCTTCGACAGGGACAATCTAGAGACAGCCATCAAGGCTGTGCTACCTGCCGATCACCAACCCCTCACACTCACCCCCTACGACGTGTACGTGGCACTGAGTAGGACTAATGCACGTAAGGCTGCTGGCCCTGACGGCATCCCCGGGCGCGTGCTCAGGGCCTGTGCTGCGCAGCTGACAGACGTCTGGACTGACATCTTCAACCTGTCACTTGCCCAAGCAGTTGTTCCCACTTGCCTTAAAGCCACCTCCATCGTGCCAGTGCCAAAACACTCCACAGCGGCAAGCCTCAACGACTTCCGCCCAGTTGCACTTACCCCCATCATCACCAAGTGTTTCGAGAGGCTGGTCCTGGCACACCTCAAAAGCTGCCTACCCCCCACACTGGATCCCTATCAGTTTGCCTACCGCAAGAACAGGAGTACGGAGGATACCATCTCAACGGCATTTCACTCCGCCCTCTCCCACCTCGACAACAGAGACACTTATGTAAGAATGCTGTTCATCGATTACAGCTCAGCATTCAACACCATTATTCCATCAAAACTGATCACCAAACTCGGTAACCTGGGCATCGACCCCTCCCTCTGCAACTGGATACTGGACTTTCTAACCAACAGACCCCAGTCTGTGAGGTTAGACAAGCACACCTCTTCTACCCTCACCCTGAACACCGGCGTTCCTCAGGGCTGTGTGCTGAGCCCCCTCCTCTACTCCCTCTTCACCTATGACTGCACACCTGTACATGGTACTAACACCATCATCAAGTATGCAGATGATACGACGGTGATTGGCCTCATCAGCAACAACGATGAGCTGGCCTACAGGGAGGAGGTCCAGCACTTAGCAGCATGGTGCGCTGACAACAACCTGGCCCTTAACTCCAAGAAGACCAAGGAGTTCATTGTAGACTTCAGGAAGTCCAGAGGCGGCACGCACACCCCCATCCACATTAACGGGACGGAGGTGGAACGTGTTTCTAGCTTCAGGTTCCTGGGAGTCAACATCTCCGATGACCTCTCTTGGACCCACAATACCTCTACTCTGATCAAGAAGGCTCATCAGCGTCTCTTCTTTCTGAGGAGACTGAAGAAGGTCCATCTGTCTCCTCAGATCCTGGTGAACTTCTACCGCTGCACCATCGAGAGCATCCTTACCAACTGCATCACAGTATGGTATGCCAACTGCTCTGTCTCCGACCGGAATGCATTGCAGAAGGTGGTGAAAATTGCCCAACGCATCACCGGTTCCACGCTCCCCTCCATTGAGTCTGTCCAAAGCAAGCGCTGTCTGCGGAGGGCGCTCAGCATCGCCAAGGACTGCTCTCACCCCAACCATGGACTGTTTACCCTCCTACCATCCGGGAGGCGCTACAGGTCTCTCCGTTGCCGAACCAGCAGGTCGAGGAACAGCTTCTTTCCGGCGGCTGTCACTATACTCAACAACGTACCTCGGTGACTGCCAATCACCACTCCCTTCCCCCCCGGACACTTATTATTTTTTTTATTCAAATCGTTTGCTATGTCGCTCTTCAAGGGAGATGCTAAATGCATTTCGTTGTCTCTGTACTGTACACTGACAATGACAATTAAAATTGAATCTGAATCTGAATCTGAAGGTTCGTGATGTTAGGTTTGAGATATGCAGACAAAGAGCCTAGATCAACAGGGGGGGCCCCAGAGGTGCCACCAAACATCATTACCTCTGTCTTGTCATCATTAAATTTTAAAAGGTTCAGTGACATCCAGGCCTTTATGTCACCGAGACACTCAAGCAAGAGCCCGACAGAGTGTACACCCCCCTTTCCCAGAGGCACATAAAGCTGACTGTCATCAGCATCAAAGTGGAATGAAATCCCATGCTTCCTAAGGATGGAACCGAGTGGGAGCAAATAGAGTGAAAAGAGGAGAGGGCCAAGAACTGAGCCCTGTGGGACCCCACACGAGAGAGGAGCAGAGGAGGATACAGTCCCAATAATAAAATCCTTCTCCCCCCCTCAAAAAAAATTCAAAATGTTAAAAAAAAAACAGCTCTCATCCATAGAATGTTGGTGAACGTTCCATCGTGTGATGTTACAATGCCCAACGCTTACATATGTCCAATCGGATTGGATCCGTTCCACCAGCCCCAACCCCAGCCCCAGCCCCCCCTCCAACCCTGCAGCCTGTCGAAGCAAGTGATAACGTGTGTGGGAATAGAGAAAGAGGATTGGTGGTGATAGGGAATGGGGAATAGATGGAACGCCCATACCCCTCTTCCATCTACTCTCCCTTTCCACTTTTTCACCTCTCTCCCCCCCTCTCCCCCCTCCCTCCACAATCTTTCCCTTTCCTCCCCAACCTCATCACCCTCCTCCCCTCCATCCCCATCCCTCCCCCAACCCTCTCTCTCTCCCTCACTCCCTTCCCTCTCCCTCCCCACTGTTCCCCCTCTCTCAGCTCTCCTCCTTGCTTCACACTCTTCCCCCTCTCTCCTCCTACCCCTTTGCACCTCCCTCAAAACTCAGCCCCCTCTCCCTTCTCCCTCCCCTGTATCCTCCCCTCCCTCTCTCCTCTCTCTCCCTCCACATCCTCTTTTTCTCCCTCCCCCACCGTCACTCAGCCCCTCCTGACCCCTCTCTCCTCCTCCCTTCCCCCCCCTCTCTCTCTCTCTCTCTCTCTCCTCCCCCCTCTGCCCCTTCCCTCCCACCCACAACTTCCATCCCTCTTCCCCCCTCTCACCCGCCCCACCTCTCCCACCTACCAATCTCTCCTTCTTCCATCACTCCCCTACCCCTCTGCCTCTCGTTCTTACTCTTAAGCTCCCCCCACCATCACCACTCTTCCCCCTCTCTCCCCCTAACCCTCCATCCTCCCCCCCCACTCTACACCCTCCCCTATCACTCTCTCCCTCCCTCCACACTCTTCCCCCTCTCCCTTTATCCCCCTCCCTCCTCCTTCCCCTCCATCGCCCCCCTTCTCCCTCTCTCCCCTCTCCCTACCCCTCCCTCCCCTTCTCCCCAACCTCTCTCATACCCCTCCCCCTCCCCCTCTCTCCTCTCCTCCCCTCTCCTCTTCCCCTCTCCATCTCCCTCCTCCCCACCCCCCTCCCCCCCTCCTCCCCCATCTCTCTCCCCCCTCCCCCCCTCTTCCCTCCCCTCTCTCCCCCCACTCCTTCCCTCCTCTCTCTTCCTCCCTCCCCTCTCCTCTCCTCTCCCCTCCCCCCTCCCCAACACCTCCTTCTTCCCCATCCTGCCCTCCCTGCCCTCCTCCCCCTCCCCACACTCCTCCCCCCCCCCCCCGCAGCGTGTGTCGAAGCGAGTGTGTGGGAACAGAGAAAGAGGATTGGGGGTATTAGGGAATGAGGAATAGATGCACTGTCCCTATCCCTCTCCCTTCCACTCTCCCTCCCTACTATTTCCCCTCTCTTCCTCCACCCCTCATCCCTCCCTCCGCACTATCCCCCTCCCTGCTCTACCCCATCTCCCTCCTCTCCTCCCTCCCCATCCGCCCCCCCCCCCCCCACACCTCTCTCTCCATCCTTCTCTCCCTCTCCTCACCCCTTTTCCCCCTTTTACCTTCTCTCCCCCCTCCTCCTCCTCCCCCCCCCCATCCCTCTCTCTCCCCCCCCCTTACCTCTCCCTCCCCTCCCTCCCTCTTCCCTCTTTCCCCCCCCCCCCCCTCATTCTCCTCTCCCATCTCCTCCCATCCTCTCTCTCTCCCTCCCCATCCATCTTTACCCCCAACCCCTGCCCCTCTTTTCCCCCTGACCCCCTCCCTCTACCCCACCCCTGCCCACTCTCCCCACATCTCCTCTCCCTTACACCACTCCACTCCCAACCCCCCCCCCCTCCCTCTCCCCTCTCCCCATATCTCTCTCCTCCCCCCCTCTCCCCTCCCTCCCCTCACCCCTCCTCTCCCCCCCCTCCTCTTCCCCCTCCTCCCACTCCAATCCCTCTCCTCCCCACTCCCCCCCTCCTCCCTCCCTCCCCCCCTATCCCATCTCTCCTCCTCTCCCCCCCTTCACCTCTCTCTCCCCCCCTCCCCTCTCCCTCTCTCTCCCCTCCTACCCCCACACCCTCTCTCCCCGCTCCCCTCTCTCCCCCCCCCTCCCTCTCCACCAACCCTCTCCCAATCCCACGCCTCTCTCCTCCCCTCTCTCCTCTCCCCCCTCCTCTCCTCCCCTCTCCCATCGCATCCCACTCTACTCCCCCCCCCCCTCCCCCTCTCTAACCCACCCCCCTTCGCTCTCTCTCCCCTCCCCCCCTCCCCCTCCCCTCCACCCTTCTCTTTCCCTTCCCCTTCTCCTCTCCCCCTCCCACTCCCCCTCCAATCACCTCCCCCCCCCCCCCCCCCCCCCCCCCCCCCCCCCCTCTTCCTCTCCCCCCCCCCCCCCCCCCCCCACCCCCCTCCCCCCCCCTCTCCCCCCTCCCCCCTCTCTCCCTCCCTCCCCTCTTACTTCCTACCCCTCCTCTCCCTCTTCCACCTCTCCCCCTACCCCTAACCCCCTCCCTCCCCTTCCTCCTCCTTCCCACTTCCAATTGTCTCTCCTCCCCCCCCTCCCCTCTTCCTCCCTCACTCTCCCCCTCTCCTTTACCCTCCTCTCTATATCTTCCCCACCCCCTTCTGCTACCCTCACTCCCTCTACCCTCCACTCCTTCCTCCTCACCTCCCCCCCTCCCCTCTCTCCCTCTCCCTCCTCTCCCCCCCCCCCCCTCTCTCTCCCCCCTCCCCACCCCTCGCCTCCTCCTCTTCCCCCTCTCTCCTCTCTCTCCCCCTCTCCTTATCTCCTTACCTCTCCCCCTCCTCCTCTCCCTCCCTCCCTCCCTCCCTCCTCCCCCCCTCTCTTCACCCCCCCCCCCCCCCCTCCCCCTTCTCCTCTCTCTCTGCAACACCTCCCCCGCTACCCCACTCCCACCCCCCCCCACCTCTCCCCCCCCCCTCCTATCCTCCTTGCTCTCCTCCCCTCCCCCTCCTCCTCCTCCTCCTCCCCTCCCCCCTCTCTCCTCTCCTCTACCCCCTTCTCTCCTCTCCCTCCCCTCTCCTCCTCCCCCGTTCCCCTCCACCCCCCCCTCTCCCCTCCCCTCCCATCTTCTCACCCTTCCCTCTCCCACCCCCACTCCCTCTTCCTCCCTCCCTCCCCCCCTTTGTGTTTGGGGGATGGCTAGTGTGAGTGTGATGCTGCATCCCACTCCCCTTCCCCCCCGCAAACGCCCGTTGGGGAAACAGACCCAACTGGTCTGCACTTTGTCTAGTAATATATTAAAACTCTGTGGTGTATGCTGGTGAACGTTCCATCGTGTGATGTCAACATGCCCAATGCTCACAGATGTCCAATCGGAATGGATCTCATTTACATATGCCTTAGGACCAGCGCACCCCCCCCCTCCCCCACCCCCGCAGCCTGTGTCAAAGCGAGTGAGCATATGTGTGGGAATAGAGAAAGAGGATTGGGGGTGATGGGGATTGGGAAATGGATGGACTGCCCCTCCCCCCCTCTCCCCTTCCACTCTTACACCCTCTCTCTCTCCCCTTCCCTCCCTCCCTCCAAACTCCACCCCTCCCATCCCTACCCCCATCCTCTCCTTTCCCTCCCTCCACCTTCCTCCCCCCCCACCCTCCCCCACACTTCTCTCCTCTCTCCCCCCCCATTCCTCCTCCTCTCCTCACCCCTCCTCTCACCCCTCTCTCTTCCTCCTCCTCTCCATCTCCCTCCTCCTCACCACTCTCTCCCCCCCCCCCCCCCTCCCCTCCCCCCCCCTCCCTCTCTCCCCCTCTCCCTCCCCTTCCCCTTCACCTCTACCTACACACACATACTCTCCCCACCCCCCCATCCCCCCCCTCCCCTCCTCCTCCCCTCCCTCCCCTCTCCTCCCCCCTCTCCCCTCCTCCCTCCTCCTCTCCTTCTCCTCCCCCCTCCTCTCCTCCCCCCGTACCTCTCCCCCTCTCTCCCCCCTCCTCTCCTCTCCTCTCCTCTCCTCTCCTCCTCCTCCCCTCCCCTCTCCTCTCCTCCCCCTTTCCTTCTCCCCCCTCCCCCCTTCCTCTCCCTCTCCCCCCCCCTCCCCCTTCCCCTCCCCCTCTCCCTCTCCTCTCCACTGCCTCCACTCCCCTCTCCTCCCTCTCCCCTCTCTTCCCCCCTCCTCTCCCCTCCTCTCTCTCTCCTCCTCCTTCTCCCCCCCCTCCCTCTCCTCTCCCTCCTCTCCTCCCCTCCCCTCCCTCCTCCCCCCTCTCCCCCCCTCTCATTCCTCTCCCCTCCTGTTCCCTCTTCCTCCTCTCCTCTCCTCCCCTCTCCTACCCTCTCCTCTCCTCTCCTCCCCTCTCCTCTTCCTCTCCTTTCCTCTCCTCTCCTCCCCTCTTCCCCTCTCCTCCCCTCCTCTGTGCTCTCTCTCCCTCTCCTCCTCTTCTCTCCCCTCCTCTCCCCTCCCCCCTTCCCTCCCCTCCTCCCCTCCTCTCCTCTCCTCTCCCTCTCCCCCCCTTTCTCCTCTTCACCCTTCTCTTCCCCCCTTCACACCTCCCCTCCCCCCCTCTCCTCCCCCCCCCCCCCCCCCCTCTCCCCCCTCTCTCTTCCCCCTCCCCCCTCCTCCTCTCCCCTCCCCTCTCCTCTCCTCCCCTCTCCTCTCCTCTCCCCCCTCCCCCCCATCTCCCCCTCCCCTCTCCCCCCCTCTTCCCCCCCTCCTCCCCCCCTCCCTCCTTCTCCTCTCTCTTCCAACACTCCCTGCTACCCCCCCCCCATCCCCAACCCTCCCCCCCCCCCCCTTCCTGCCCTCCTTGCTCTCCTCCCACTCCCCCCCTCTCCTCCTCCATCTCCTCCTCCCCATCCCCCTCCTCTCCCTACTACCCTCCCCTCCTCTCCTCTCCCTCCCCCCTCTCTCCCGTTTCCTCCCCCCCCTCCTCCCCTCCCTCCCCTCTCCTCACCCTTCCCTCCTCCCCCCCCCTCTCTCCTCTCTCCTCCCTCCCCTCCTCCCTCCCTTTGTGTCCTCCTCCCTCCTAGTGTGAGTGTGATGCTCCTCCCCCCCCCCCCCCCCCCCCCGCCCTCGCCCGTTGGGGAAACAGACCCCTTCTGGTCTGCACTTTGTCCCCTAATATATTAAATCTCTGTGGTGTATGCTGGTGAACGTTCCATCGTGTGATGTCAACATGCCCAATGCTCACAGATGTCCAATCGGAATGGATCTAATTTACATATCCTCTTTGGACCAGCGCACCCCCCCTCCCCCCCTCCCCCTCCCCCCCCCCCCTCCCTGTGTCAAAGCGAGTGAGCACGTGTGGGAATAGAGAAAGAGGATTGGGGGTGATAGGGATTAGGGAATGGATGGACTGCCCCTACCCCTCTCCCTTCCCCTCCCCCCTCCTCTCCCCCCCTCTCCCCTCCTCCCTCCTCTACCTCCCCCCCTACCCCTCCCTCTCTCTCCCCTCCCTCTCCTCCTTCTCCCCTCCCCCCTCTCCTCCCCCTCCCCACCTCCCCTCCCCCCTCTCTCCCCTCTCCCTCACTCCTCTCCTCCCCTCTCCTCACCTCCTCCCTCTCCCTCTCTCCTCCCTCCTCCATCTCCCCCCCCCCTCCTCTCCCCTCCTCCCCACTCTCCTCTCCTCCCCCTCCTCCTCCCCTCCCCCCCCCTCTCCCCCCCCCCTTCCTCCCCTCCTCTCCCTCCCTCTCCCCCCCCCCCTACCTCCTATCCATCCTCCTCCCTCCCCTCTCCCCCCTCCCCCTCCCCTCCCCCTCCTCTCCCCCTCCCCCCCTCTCTCTCCCCCTCCCCCACCTCCCTCTCACCCCCCCCCCCCTTCATTGCTGTTCCCCTACCCCCCCTCAGTCCCCCCCTCTCCTCTCTCCCCCCCTCTCTCCATCTCCCTCTCCTCAACCCTCTCACTCTCTTCCTCTCCTCCCCCCCCTCCCCTCCCTCTCCTCCCCCACCCCCTTTCCTTTCAACCCAACCCCCTTCCCTCTCTCCCCCTCCCACTTCCCCCTACCCCTCTCCCCACTGCCTCCACTGACCTACACCCCCCCTCCCCTCTCCTCCACGTCTCCCCTGATCCCCTCCTCTCACTATCACTCCCCCACCCCTCTTTCTCTCCCCCCTCCCTCCCCCCCCCTCCCTCCCTCTCCCCCCCCCCCTTCTCCTCTTCCTCTCTGTCCCTCTTCCACCACTCCCCCTACCCCTATCTCCCACCGCTCTTCATCTCCATCTCCCCCCACTCCCTTCCCCTCTCTCTGGCACCACTCTCCGCTACCCCTCTCCCACCACCAACCCCACTCATCCCCCTTCCTGCCCTCCCTGCTCTCCAGCCACTCCCTACTCTCCTCCCCCTCCCCATCCCCCTCTCTCCTCTACTGCTCCACTCTCCACTCCCTCCCCAATCCCTCCCGTTTCCTCCGCCTCTCTTCCCTCCCTCCCATCGTCTCACCCTCCCCTCTCCCACCCTGACTCCCTCTACCCCCTCCCACCGCCGATGTGTTTGGGGGGTGTTTAGTGTGAGTGTGATGCCGCAGTCCACCCCCCCCGCAAACGCGGGTTGGGGAAACAGACCCAACGGGTCTGCACTTGGTCTAGTAATATATTAAAACTCTGTGGTGTATGTTGGTGAACGTTCCATCGTGTGATGTCAGAATGCCCAATGCTCACAGTTGTGCAATCGGAATGGATCTCATTTACATATGCCTTTGCACCAGCCCCCCACCTCCGCAGCTGGGTCAAAGTGAGTGATCACGTGTGTGGGAATAGCGAAAGATTGGGGGTGCTAGGGAATGGGGAATAGATGGACTGCCCCTACCCCACTCCCTTCCACTCTTCCTCCCCACTTATTCCCCTCTCTGTCCCACCCCTCTCACGCTCCCTCCACATTTCTCCCCCTCCCCTCTCTCCTCCCTCCCTCTCCATCTCCCTCTCCTCAACCCTCTCCCTCTACTGCCCCTCCTACTCCCATCGTCATCCCTCTCTCCTCCCCCTTCCCTCACCTTTCCCCATCTCCTTCCTCTACCCATCTCACTCCTCCCCCTCCCTACCCTCTTCCTCCCTCACTTTCTCCCCTCTCTCCGCTCTCTCTCTCCTCCCTCCACACTCATCCCATTCTCTCCACCCTACCCCTCTCCCCCTCTCTTCACCCTCTCTCTGTTCCCTCCCCTCCATCCTCGCCTCCACTTCTCACTCCCCCTCCCCCTCCCCACCCTCTTTTCGCCTTCCCCCAACCTCTCTCAACCCCTCCCGCAACCTTTCTGCCTCCCCCTTTCCCCCCCTCCTCTCTCCCCTCCCTCTCCCCTCCTCCTCCCCTCCCTCCCCAACCCTCACACCTCTCCCCCTCTCTCTCCCCCTCCCCCATCTCTCCCTCTTCCACAACACCTCTCTTACCCATCTGCCTCTCTTCCACACTCTTACACTCCCCCCACCCTCACCACTATTCCCCCTATCTCTCCCCCCCTTTCCCCCTCTCTCCTCCCCATCCCCTCCTCCTCCGCCCCCCTCCCCCTCCTCCCCCCCCCTTCCCCCTCTCTACCTCCTCCTCCTTTCTTCTCCCTCCCTCCCCTCCCCTCCCCCTCCTCACTCTCCCCCTTGCCCCCACACCACTATCACCCTCCCCTTACCATCTCTGCCCCCCTCCCCCCCCTCTTCACGCCATCTCCCCCCCTCCCTCCTCCCCCCTCTCTCTCTACACCACTCCCCTCTTCCCCCTCTCCCACTCTCCCTCCCTCTCTCTTCCCCCCCTTCCTGCCCTCTCCCTCCTCCCTCCCACTGCTCCACTCCCCTCCTCCTCCCCCCTCCGCTCTCCCCCTCTCTCTCCCCCTACCCGAGCTCTCCACTCCCCCCTCCTCAATCTGTCCCCTTTCCTCTTCCCCCTCTCCCCTCCCACCCCTTCTCCCTCTGGCCCCTCCCCCCACCTTTGTGTTTGGGGGGGTGGTGTGAGTGTGATGCGCATTGGGGAAACAGACCCAACGGGTCTCCACTTGGTCTAATTATATATATAAAACTCTGTGTGTGTGTGCGTGTGTGCGTGTGCGTGTGTGCGTGTGCGTGTGTGCGTGTGTGCGTGTGTGCGTGTGTGTGTGTGTGTGTGTGTGTGTGTGTTGTGTGTGTGTGTTTCTGGCTGTGTGTGTTTGTGGGTGCCAGTATTTGATTCGTTGCTACGCCAACACCACACGCAGAAACGCCGAGATGTTTTCTATTTCGGTGGAGTTTTCACTTTTACACCCACATATCCACTCTTGATTAAATTTCGTCGTGTTTTTGTACCCATTTTTAATAAAATCCTTCTCAACACCCCCCAAAAAATTCAAAAAGTTTAAAAAAAACAGCACTCACCCATAGAATGTTGGTGAATGTTCCATCGTGTGATGTCACAATGCCCAATGCTCACAAATGTCCAATCAGAATGGATTAATTTACATATGCCTTTGCACTCACCCCCCAGCCCTTCCCCTACCCCTCTGTCCCTCTTCAACCACTCCCCCTACCCTCTCCCCCTCCCTCCCCACACTTCCACTTCTATCACCCCCTCCCCTTCATACTCTCCATCCACACTCTTTCCCCTCTATCCCCTCCCTTCACCCCTTCCCTCCCCTAAATCATCTCCATCCTCCTCTCCTTACCCCATCCCAGCCCCTTCACCACACCTCTCTCCTCCTCCCCCCCTCCCTCCCTCCTCCCACCCCCCCCTCTCCTCCTCCCCCTCCCCATCTCCCTCTCCTCCCCTCCTCCTCCCCCTCCCATCCCTCTCCCTCCCCCACCCCCCTCTCTCCGTCCCCACTCTTCCTCCTCCCCCCTCTCCCTCTCCCCCTCTCCCTCTCCCCTCCTCTCCTCTAACCCCTCTCCCCCCCATCCCACCCCCCTCCCCACCACCTCTCTGCTGCTCCCCTCTCTCTCCTCCCCCCCCCCCCCCCCTCTCTCCTGCCCCCCTCTCCATCTCCCTCTCCTCACCTCCTCTCCCTCCCCTCTCCCCCCCCTCCCCACCACCATCCCTCTCTCCTCCACCCCCCTTCGCTATGTACCCCCTCTCTCTCTTCCCACTTCCCCCTTCCCCTCTGTCTCTCTCTCCCCCTCCTCTCCCCCTACCACTACCTCTCCCCCCCTCCTCTTCCACTTCTCTCCCCTCCCCCCCACCCCCTCTCCATCCCACTCCCTCTCTCTCTCCCTCTCCCTTTCCCTCCTTACCTCCCTCTCTCTCCCCCCCCCCCCCCCTCCCCTCTGTCCCTCTTTCACCCCCTCCCCTACCCCTCTCCCCCCCTCTCTCTTCTCCCCTCTTCCACCACTCTACCCCCCTCCCACTCTCTCTCCCCACTCTTTCCCCTCTATCCTCACACCCCTCCCCCTTCCTCCTCACTCTTCCACTCCTCTATCCCATATCCCGCATCTCCTCCCTCCCCATCCCTCCCTCCCCCCCCCCCTCCCACACCTCTCTCCCCATTCTTATCCCCTACCTCCCCCTCCCGCATCCCTCTCTCCTCCCCCTCTCTATCTCCATCTTGTCATCCCTCTCCCTCCCCTCCCTTCCTCCTCCTCACACCCCCATTCCTTTCCCTCCCCCCCCCCCCCCCCCTCCCCCCTCCCCACTCTTCCCCCTCCCTCCACACTCTTCCCCCTCTCTGCTTTATCCCATCTCTCCCACCTCCCCCCCCTCCACCCCCCCCCCACCTCTCTCTCCCCTCCCTCTCACATCCCCCCCACCCCCCTCTCTCCTCTCCCACCTCTCCATCTACCTCTCCTCACCCCTCCCTCTCCTCCCCTCCTCCTCCCTCCTCCCCCCCTCCATCCCTCTCTCCCCCCCCCCCCCTTCCCTCTCTACCCCCCACACCCTTCCTCTTCTCCCGCCCCCTTCCCCCTACGCCTGTCCCTCTTCCACCACTCCCACTACCCGCCCATCCCCACTCAGCCACTTCTCTCCCCCTTACCACACCCCTCTGCCTCCCCCACCCCTCTCTCTCCCCATGTCTCATGCTCTCTCACCCCCCCCCCCCATCACCCTTACCCTTTTCCCTCTTCCACCACTCGCCCATCCCCCCTCTGCCTCACTTTCTCCCACTTCCACCACTCACCCCTACGCCTCTCCCCCTCCCTCCCCATTCTTCCACTTATCACCCTCCACCCCCCATCCCCCACCCCCTCAACATCTCCTCACCCCTCTCCTCCAACCCCCCTTACCTCCCCCATTACTTCCCGCCTCCCTCCTACCACTGTTCCCCTCCCTCCACACTCTCCCCCCCCCTACTACTTCTCCTCCCTCCCTCCTCCCTCTCTCCCCTTCCCCCCTCTCCCTCCTCCTCCTCCCCTCCCTCCCTCTTTTTTCTTCCCCCCCACCCTTCTCTCCCCCCCTTCTTCCCCCCCCCTCCCCCCCCCCCCCCCCCCCCTCCTCTCAACCCCTTCCCCACACCACCCTCCCCCCCCTCCCCCACCACCTCTCCTTCTGCCCTCCCCCCCTATATCCCCCTTCTCCATCTCCTTCTCTCCTCTCCTCACCGCTCTCACTCCTCCCCTCGCACCCACTCTCTCCCCCCTTCAACCAACCCTCTTCAACCCCATCTCCCCCCAACCCTCTGCCCCTATCTCTTGCACCACTGCCCGCTACCCCTCTCCCTCTCACCCCCACTCGTCGCTTCTTCCTCATCACCTCTCTCCCTCCCCCTGCCCCTCCCTCTCTGTCCCCCTCCCTTCCTTCTACCCCTCTATCCCCTTCCCCTCATCCCATCTCTCCACCTCTGTCCCGCCCCTCTAACATCCCCACCCCCCTCTCCAACCGCCTACCCCTCTCTGCCCCGTCCCGCCCTACCCCCCCGCCCTCCCCGATCTCCTCCCACATCCCTCGCTCCACCCCCTCCCCATCTGGCTCTCCTCACCCCTCTCTCTCCTCCCCCAACCTTCCCTGCACATCCCCTTTCCCCCCCCCAATCTTCCCCTTCCCCCTGCACTCTTCTGTTCTACCCCATATTCCTCCTCCCTTCCCTCCCCCCTCCCTCTCCCACACATCTCTCCCCCCCCCTCCCACCACGCTCTCTTCCCTCCTCTCCATCTCCCTCTCCTCACCCCTCTCCCACTTACATAGAAACATAGAAACATAGAAATTAGGTGTAGGAGTAGGCCATTCAGACCTTCGAGCCTGCACCGCCATTCAATATGATCATGGCTGATCATCCTACTCAGTATCCCATACCTGCCTTCCCTCCATACCCTCTGATCCCAAGGGCCACATCTAACTCCCTCTTAAATATAGCCAATGAACTGGCCTCAACTACCCTCTGTGGCAGAGAGTTCCAGAGATTCACCACTTTCGGTGTGAAAAAAGTTCTCCTCATCTCGGTTTTTAAAGGATTTCCCCCTTATCCTTAAGCTGTGACCCCTTGTCCCGGACTTCCCTAACATCGGGAACAATCTTCCTGCATCTAGCCTGTCCAACCCCTTAAGAATTTTGTAAATTTCTATAAGATCCCCTCTCAATCTCCTAAATTCTAGAGAGTATAAACCAAGTCTATCCAGTCTTTCTTCATAAGACAGTCCTGACATCCCAGGAATCAGTCTGGTGAACCTTCTCTGCACTCCCTCTATGGCAATAATGTCCTTCCTCAGATTTGGAGACCAAAACTGCACGCAATACTCCAGGTGTGGTCTCACCAAGACCCTGTACAATTGCAGTAGAACTTCCCTGCTCCTATACTCAAATCCTCTTGCTATGAAAGCCAACATACCATTTGCTTTCTTTACTGCCTGCTGCACCTGCATGCCTACCTTCAATGACAGGTATACCATGACACCCAGGTCTCGCTGCATCTCCCCCTTTCCCAATCGGCCACCATTTAGATAATAGTCTGCTTTCCCGTTTTTGTCACCAAAATGGATAACCTCACATTTATCCACATTATACTGCATCTGCCAAACATTTGCCCACTCACCCAGCCTATCCAAGTCACCTTGCAGTCTCCTAGCATCCTCCTCACACCTAACACTGCCCCCCCCAGCTTAGTGTCATCCGCAAACTTGGAGATATTGCCTTCAATTCCCTCATCCAGATCATTAATATATATTGTAAATAGCTGGGGTCCCAGTACTGAGCCTTGCGGTACCCCACTAGTCACTGCCTGCCATTGTGAAAAGGACCCGTTTACTCCTACTCTTTGCTTCCTGTTTGCCAGCCAGTTCTCTATCCACATCAATACTGAACCCCCAATGCCGTGTGCTTTAAGTTTGTATACTAATCTCTTATGTGGGACCTTGTCGAAAGCCTTTTGGAAGTCCAGATACACCACATCCACTGGTTCTCCCCTATCCACGCTACTAGTTACATCCTCGAAAAATTCTATAAGATTCGTCAGACATGATTTACCTTTCGTAAATCCATGCTGACTTTGTCCAATGATTTCACCACTTTCCAAATGTGCTGCTATCCCATCTTTAATAACTGACTCTAGCAGTTTCCCCCCTACCGATGTTAGACTAACTGGTCTGTAATTCCCCGTTTTCTCTCTCCCTCCCTTCTTAAAAAGTAGGGTTACGTTTGCTACCCGCCAATCCTCTGGAACTACTCCAGAATCTAAAGAGTTTTGAAAGATTATTACTAATGCATCCACTATTTCTGGAGCTACTTCCTTAAGTACTCTGGGATGCAGCCTATCTGGCCCTGGGGGTTTATCGGCCTTTAATCCATTCAATTTACCCAACACCACTTCCCGACTAACCTGGATTTCACTCAATTCCTCCAACTCCTTTGACCTGCCGGCCCCTGCTATTTCCGGCAGATTATTTATGTCTACCTTAGTGAAGACGGTACCAAAGTAGTTATTCAATTGGTCCACCATATCCTGGTTCCCCATGATCAACTCACCTGTTTCTGACTGCAAGGTACCTACATTTGTTTTAACTAATCTCTTTCTTTTCACATATCTATAAAAACCTTTGCAATCAGTTTTTAAGTTCCCTGCCAGTTTTCTTTCATAATCCATTTTTCCTTTCCTAATTAAGCCCTTCGTCCTCCTCTGCTGGTCTCTGAATTTGTCCCAGTCCTCCGGTATGCTGCTTTTTCTGGCTAGTTTGTATGCATCATCTTTTGCTTTGATACCATCCCTGATTTCCCTTGTTATCCACGGATGCACTACCTTCCCTGATTTATTCTTTTGCCAAACTGGGATGAACATTTTTTGTAGTTCCTCCATGCAGTCTTTAAATGCCTTCCATTGCATATCCACCGTCAACCCTTTTAGAATTAATTGCCAGTCAATCTTGGCCAATTCACATCTCATACCCTCAAAGTTACCTTTCTTTAAGTTCAAAACCATTGTTTCTGAATTAACAATGCCACTCTCCATCCTAATGAATAACTCAACCATATTATGGTCACTCTTGCCCAAGGGGCCACACACAACAAGACTACTAACTAACCCTTCCTCATTACTCAATACCCAGTCTAAAATAGCCAGCTCTCTCGTTGGTTCCTATACATGTTGATTTAGATAACTATCCCGCATACATTCCAAGAAATCCTCTTCCTCAGCACCCCTGCCAATTTGATTCACCCAATCTATATGTAGATTGAAGTCACCCATTATAACTGCTTTGGCTTTGTCGCAAGCATTTCTAATTTCCTGTTTGATACCATCTCCAACTTCACTACTACTGTTAGGTGGCCTGTACACAACACCCACCAGCGTTTTCTGCCCCTTAGTGTTTTGCAGCTCTACCCATACCGATTCCACATCCTCCAAACTAATGTCCTTCCTTTCCATTGCGTTAATCTCCTCTCTAACCAGCAACACTACCCAACCTCCTTTTCCTTTCTCTCTATCCCTCCTGAATTTTGAATATCCGTGGATGTTCAGCTCCCAGCCTTGGTCACCCTGGAGCCATGTCTCCGTGATCCCAACTATATTATAATCATTAATGGCTATCTGCACGTTCAACTCATCCACCTTATTACAAATACTCCTTGCATTGACACACAAAGCCTTCAGGCTAGTTTTTACAACGCTCTTACCCCTTATACAATTATGTTGAAAAGTGGCATTTTTTGATTTTTGCCCTGGTTTTGTCTGCCTGCCACTTTTACTTTTCACCTTGCTACCTATTGCTTCTACCTTCATTTTACACCCCCCCCTGCCTCTCTGCTCTTGTACCCCTCCTTCTCCCAACCTCATCACTCTCTCCCCCACCCCCTTCCCTCTCTATTCCACCCCTCCCCTCTCTCCCTCTATTCCCCCTACCCCTCTGTCCCTCTTTCCAACACTTCACCTACCCTGCTCTCCTCCCCTCCTCACTCTCCTCCCCCTCCCCCCCATCCCCTCTCACCCCCGTACCCCGCCGCTACCCTTCTCCCCTCCCCAATCTCTTCCCCCTTTCCTCCTCCCCCCCTCTCTCCCCCCCCCTCCCCCTTCTCACCCTCCCCTTCCCCACCCCCATCTCCCCCCCCCCCCACTAACTCCGCCTGTGTGTTTGGGGGCCGGTTAGGGTGAATGTGATGCCACAGCCAGCCCCCCGTCCCCCCCCCTCTCGCAAATGCGCGTACGGGAATCAGACCCCACGTGTCTGCACTTGGCCTAGTAATATATTAAAACTTGTGTGTGTGTGTGTGGGTGTGTGGGTGTGTGTGTGTGTGTGTTTCTGCCTGGGTGCCAGCTTTTGATTTGTTGCTACGCCAACACCACAAGCAGAAACGCCGAGATTTTATGTACGAGTTTATGTACACATATTTAATAAAATCTTTCTCCGCCCCCCAAAAATTTCAAAATGTAAAAAAAAAACCCAGCTCTCACCCATGGAATGTTGGTGAACGTTCCATCTTGTGATGTCACAATGCCCAATGCTCACAGATGTCCAATCGGAATGGATTCATTTACATATGCCTTTGCACCAACCCCAGCCCCCCCCTCCCCCCCGCACTCACTCCCAACCCGCATCATGTGTTGAAGCGCGTCATCAAGTGTGTGGGGATAGAGAAAGAGGATTGGGGGTGATAGGGATGGGGAACAGATGGACTGCCTCGACCCATCCCCGTTCCACTCTCCCTCCCCACTATTTTCCCTCTCTCCCATTCCCTCCACACTCTTTTCCCTCTCTCCCCTAACCCATCTCCCTCCTCCCCTCCCTCCCCATCCCTCTACCACCTCCCCCACAACTCTTACCCCTTCCCACCCCTCTCATCTCCCCCTCTCCATCTCTCTCTCTCATCCCCTCCCCTCCATCTCCTCGTCCTCCTCCTCCCCCCCATCCCTCCCTCCCCCACCACCTTTCCCCCCCCCCTCCCCCCCCCCCTCCCCTCCTCCCTCCCTTCCCAACGCAACCCCTTCCCTCTCCCCCACCCCCTTTCACCCACCCCCCTTCCCCTCACCTCCCCATTCCCTCGCCCCCAACCCCTTTCCCCTCCCCATTCTTCCCCCTCCACCCACACTCTACCCCCCTCTACCCCCCCTAGCCCAACTTCCTGCTCGCTTTCCTCCCCCCCCATACCCCACACGCCCCCCTAAAACTCTCTCCTTCCCTCTCCATCTCCATCACCTCACCCTTCTCCCCTCTCCTCCACCTCCTCCTCTCTCCCCCCCTTCCCTCCCTCTCTTTCCCCCCATCCCCTTCCCTTACTACCCCCCCCCCCCTTTGTCTCTCTCCCCCCCCCCCCTCCCCCTACACCCCCTGTCCCTCTTCCACTACTCCCTCAACCCCTTCATCCACACTCTTCCACTTCTCTCCCCCTTACCCCACCCTTCTCCCTCTCCCTCCCCACCACTCCCTATCCCTGCGCACCCCTTACTCTCCACGTCTCTCCCCCCTTCCTCCCCTCTCTCTCCCCACACTTTCCCTACCACTCTGTCCCCCTCTTCCCACCACCCCCCCTCCCCCCTCCCCCCCCCCCACCCCTCTCCCACTTCTCTGCTCTGCCCCTACGCCTCCCACCCCTCTCCCCTCCCCACTCTTTCTTCTCTCTCCCCCCCCCCCCTCTCCCCCTCCCTCCACACTCTCTGCCGCCTCCTCCCACTCTCTCCCCTCCCTCCGCTACCCAAACTCTCCCTCCTTTTCTCCCTCCCCCCCATGCCTGCACCTCCCCACACCTCACTTGTCTCCCCCCCACCCCCCCCTCTCTCTCCTCCCCTAACCCACCCTCTCTCTCCTCCCCCTCTCCATCTCTCTCTCCCCCATCTCACTTTATTCTCCCCCTCCCTCTCTCTGCCTCTCTCCCTCCTCTTCTCTCTCTTTTCTCCCCTCTCTCTCTCCCCCTCTCCCTCACTTCTCCGTCCCCCTCCCTCTCCGTCCCCACTCTTTCTCCTCCCCTCCCCCCCCCCCCCTCTCTCCCTTCCTCCATACCGTTTGCCCTCCACACTCTTCCCCCTCCCCTCCCACCCCATCTCCCTCCTTTTCTCCCTCTCCCATACCTTCACCTACCTCATACCTCATACCTCACCCTCCCCCCCCTCCCCTCTCCCCCCCCTCCCCCCCCCCCTCCCTCTCCCTCCCCTCCCCCCCTCTCTCCCCCCCCCCCCCCCCCCCTCTCTCTCTCCCCCTCCTCCCCCCCCTGCCTCTCCCCCCCCCTCCCTTCCTCCCTCCTCCTCCCACCCCCCTCCCTTTCCTCCCCACTCCCACTCCCTCTCCTCTCTCCTCCTCTCTCCTCCCCTATCTCCCCCTCCTCTCCTCTCCCCTCCATCCTATCCCACCCTCCCTCTTCTCCCCTCTCTCCTCTCTCTCCCCTCCTCCCCCCCCCCACTCACCCCTCTCCCTCTCCTCCCCCCCACCCCTTTCCCTTCTCTACCCCAACCCCTTCCTCTTTTCCCCCCCCCTCTTCCCCAACCCCTCTGTCCCTCTCCTCTACTCACCCCCAACCCTCCCTCCACACTCTTGCACTACTCTTCCCATTAACCCCCCCCCCTCTACCTCTCCCTCCCCCCCCCCCTCTCTCTCTCCCCGCCCCATCATGCTGCCTCCCCACTCTCCCCCAACCCTTCCCTCACCTATCTGTCCCACTTCCAACACTCCATCAACCCATCTCCCCCTCCCCCCCCCCCCTTCTTCCTCTTCTCCCCCCCCACCCTCGCACTCTCCCTACCCAATCTCACTCCTCCCCTCCCACCCCATGACTCCCTGTTCCCCCCCCCCTCAATCCCCCTCTCCCCCCCTATCTCCTCTCCTCCCCTTCTCCTCCCCCTCTCTTCCCTCTCTCCCCCTACCCTCTCTCTTTAACTCCCCCTCTCTCTCTCCTCTCTCCCCCCTCTCCCTCTCCCCTCCCTCACCCCTCTCCTCCCCTCCTTTCCCTCTTTCTCCCCTCCCCCCCCCCCCCTCCCCTACCACTCTTTCCCCCTCCACCACTTACCCTACTCCCTCTCTCCGATCTCTTCCACTACCCACGCCTCTACCTCCTTTCCCCAACCCTCTTCCCCCCCCCCCCTCGCCAACCTCTCTCTCTACCTCCTCTCTCTCTCTCCCCCCCCCCCCCCCCTACCTCTCCCTACCCCTCTCTCCCTCTTCCCCCACTTCCCCCTCCTTCCCCCCCCCTTCCCTCTCTCCCCCCCCCCACTCCCTCCTCCCCTCACCTCTCCCTCCCTCCCCATTCTTCCACTTATCTCCCCCCTCTCCCCCCATCCCCACGCCTCCCCACCCCCCCCCCCTCCCTCTCTCCTCCCCCCTCTCTCTCCCTCCCCCCCCTCCCCCCCTCCCCCCCCCCCCCCCCCCCCTCCTGCCCCCACTCTCCACCCCCCCCTCCCCTCACCCCACTCCCCTCTCCCTCCTCTCCTCCCCCCCTCCCCTCTCCCCCTACCCCCCCCCCCTCCCCCCCCCCTCCCCCCCCCCCCCCTTCCCCCCCCCCCCCCCCCCCCCCTCTCCCCCTCCCCCCCCCCCTTTCCTCTCCTCTCTCCTCCCCTCCCCCCCTCCCCCCCCCCCTCCCCCCTCTCCCTCTCTCCCTCCCTCCCCCTCTCTCTCTCTCTCCCCCCTCTCTCTCCCCTCCCCCTCTCTCCCTCCCTCTCTCCCCTCCCCACCCCTCTCCTCTCCCTCTCTCTCCCTCCCCCCTCCTCTCCACCTCCCTCCTCCTCTCTCACTCCTTCCTCTCTCTCTCCCCCTCCCTCCTCCTCTCCCCTCTCCCACATCTCTTCCTCCTCCCCCTCCCACCCCTCTCCCTTCTCCCCCTCCTCCTCCCCTCCCTCCTCCACTCCTCCCCCATCCCCCTCTTCCCCCTCCTACCTCCTCCTCTCTCACCTCTTCCTCCGCTCTTCCACCTGCCCCTCTCTTCTTCCCCCCCCCTTCCCCTGCCCCCTACCTCTCCTCCCCCCCTCCCCACTCTTCCCCCTCTCTCCCCCTCCTCTCTTCCTCCCCCCCCCTCCTTCTCCCTTCCCTCTTGCCCTCCTTCCTCCCCTGCCCCTCTCTCTCTCTCCTTCACCCACCCCCTCTCTCCCCTTCCCCAACCCACTCCCATCTGCTTCCCAACCCACTCCCCCCCCCCCTCCCCCCCCCCTCTCTCCCCCCCCCTCTATTTCCCTCTCTCCTCACCCCCTCTCCCCCTCCTCTCTCCCCCCCTCTCTCCCCCCTCCCCAACGCTCTTTACCCCCATCACCCCACACCCCCCACTTCCCCTTTCTCTTGCACCTCTCCCCACTATCCAAATCTCTCCCGTTTCCCCCATACCCCTCTCCATCCCCCCGCCTGTGTGTTTCAAGGGTGGTTAGTGTAAAGTGTGATGACGCAGCCCCCCTCCCCCTCCCCCACAAACGCACGTTTTGGAAACAGAGCCAACGGGTCTGCACTTGGTCTAGTAATATATTAACACTGTGTGTGTGTGTGTGTGTGTGTGTGTGTGTGTGTGTGTGTGTGTGTGTTTCTGTGTGTGTGTGTGTGTGTTTCGGCTCGCCTGTGTGTGTCGTTGCTAGCGTTTTACCCGTTGCTACGCAGAAACGCTGAGATTTTTTCCATTTCGGTAGCGATTTCACTTTGACATCCACATATCCACTCCTCATTAAATTTCGTCATGTTTTTGTACAGATTTTTAATAAAATCCTTCTCGATTCCCCCAAAATTTCAAAATATTAAAAACAAAACAGCTCTCACCCATAGAATGTTGGTGAACGTTCCATCGTGTTGGTGAACGCCCAATGCTCACAGATGTTCAATCGGAATAGATCCATTTACATATGCCTTTGCACCTGCACCAGACCCAGCCCCTCTCCACCCCCCCCCCCCCCCCCCCCCCCCCCCCAGCCCCGCAGCCCTAGGGAAAGCACGTCATTGATGTGTTTTGGGAATAGAGGAAAGAGGATTGAGATGATATGGAATGGGGAACAGATTGACTGCCCCTACCCCTCACTCTTTCACTCTCCCACCCCACTTTCCTCTCTCTCATTCCACCCCTCTCCCCCTCTATCCCTTATCCATCTCCCTCCTCCCCCTCCATTCCCTTCTCCCCCACAACTCCCACCCCTATCCCTTCCCTTCTCCCCCACAACTCTCAACCCTCTCTCCACCCCCTCTCCCACCCCTCTCTCCTCCAACTATCCACCTCCCTCCTCAACCCACTCCCTCTACTCCCCTTCCCCTTCCACCCCCATCCCTCTCCCCCCCAAGCCCCTTCCCTCTCTACCCCAACCACTTCCCTCTCTACCACCGCCCTTTCTGGACAGCGGTCGGACAGGCTAGATGCAGGAAGATTGTTCCCGATGTTGGGGAAGTCCAGAACAAGTGGTCACAGTTTAAGGATCAAGGGGGAAATCTTTTAGGACCAAGATGAGGAACATTTGTTCACACAGAGTGGTGAATCTCTGGAATTCTCTCCCGCAGAAGGTAGTTGATGCCAGTTCATTGGCTATCTTTAAGAGGGAGTTAGATGTGGCCCTTGTGGCTAAAGGGATCAGGGGCCGAATGGTCTACTCCTGCACCTAATTTCTATGTTTCTATGTTCCTCTGTCCCTCTTCCACCACTCCTCCTACCCAACACTCCACACCCTACCACTTCTCCCCCTTATCCCACCCCTCTGCCTCTCCCACCCCCTCCCCTCTCATCCTCCACCCCTACCTCTACCCCTCTGTCGCTCTTGCACCACTCCCCCTAACCCTCTCCCCCACCGTCCCTCCCTACCCACTTTTCTACTACTCTCCCCCCCCCCCCCACCCACTCTTCCTTCCCCACTCTTTTCCCTCTCTCCCCACACCCCTCTCCCCCCCTCCATCCACACTCTTTCGCCTCTCTCCCTTAACCCATCCTCCCCTCCTCCCTTCCATCCCCCTACTCCACACCTTTCTACCCCTCCCCCCCCTCCTCTCCTCCCCCATCTCCACCCTCTCCCTCCTCCCTCCCCTCCCCCCCCTAACCCCTATCCCCTTTCCCCCTCCCCCCTTCCCTCTCTCCTCACCCTCTTCCCTTGTACCCTCGCCCCCTTCCCACTACCACTCTGTCCCACTCTCCTCCTCTTCTCCCTCCCTTCCCACTCCCTCTACCCTCACTCGTCCACACCCCTCCCTCTCTCCCCTTCCTCCCCCCCTCCCTCCCTCCTCCCCCCTTCCTCCCTCTTTCTCCCCACCCGCTTCTCCTCTCCCTATCTCCCCTATTCCACCACTTCCTTCAAGCCTCCTCCCCTTCTTTCTCCCTCTCCCACTTCAACCACTCTCCCCTACACCTCTCCCCTCCCTCCCCATTCTTCCACTTATTTCCTCCCAGCTCTCAACCCCACCCCGCCCAATTTCCTACCCCCACACCTCTCTCTCCCCCTCCCTTCCCTCTATCTTGCACCTCTCACCATCTCCCAATGCCTCTGACACCCCCTACCCCTAACCCCCTTACTGTCCTCTCCTCTCTCGTCCCCCTACCCCTCCCCATCCCCCCTCTCTCTCCCCCTACCCCTCTCTCCTCTCCCTCCAAAATATCTCCTGTGACCTCCTCCTACTCTCCCCTCCCACCCTTCTTCTCACCCTCACCTCTTGTAAAGAAGTTCCATGAACACACTGTGTCTTTACTACTTTTATTGATATCACATAACCGTTGCTGCCCTAGCTGTACGTGGTCTGTCACAGGAGCTAGAGAGGGACCAATGGGTGGGGAGGTTGCAATTATACTTCTGATATGCGGAGTGGTTATTAGTGGTGAGGTCACTATATTAAAGGCACATGCACATGTCATCTACATCCTTCCCCTTGGAAACAAAGCAATACAGTAGTGACGGGGCGACCACGTCTCATACGCTACGAGCATGTAAGCAAACAGTTAAACAAACAGATGAGCAACCAGCTAAGCAAAATCACCATAGCGGACAGGCGGCTTAACCAGCCGGCTGGACCGGGTACGCAGCTTGCCATCTCCCCCCTCTGCAGGAAGAGCAGGAGCCGGAACTGGGGCGGGCGAGCGAACCGGGGATCCTGGAGGAGAAGGAGTCGACGGAGGCAGAGGAGGGGACGCAGGCGCAGCAGCGGTTGGACAGGCAGGGGAACGAGGGCTGTCAGGCGGAGAGCGGGGCTGGACGAGTTGAGATGGCAGGGAGCGAGGCATGCGAGGGGCGGCGGGAAGTGTAGCGGACAATGGAGGGGAGAAAGGGTCGGCAGGCGGTGGTGGGGGCACGTTGACAAGCCGCAGATGTTGGCGGGACCGGCGGTATATGGTACCGTCGTGGTCGACCAGGTAGGACCGCGGCGAACCAGCATCACCGACGACGGTGGCAAGTTTGGAGTGGACGGAGGGGGACTGCATCCGTACGACTTGGCCGGGGAATAGACACGGCAGGGGACGGCAGGACTGGTCGTGGGAGCGCTTTTGCACTGTGTGCTTGAGGGCAATGCGCTCCTGGACAACAGCAGGCTGGAGAACAGGGGGCACGTGGGACTGCTGGGTCACAGGGAGTGGAGGTCTCGTTGTGCGAGCCATCAGCCGCTGAGCTGGCGGAGACAGCAGCCGTTTTTTACTGGTCAGGCTTCCCCGGGACGCGGAAGTGACCTCCGGGACGCGGAAACGGCACTTCTTTGTCTTGAGCTTGAGGTTGATTTCACGGGCCCGATCTAGGACTTGACGGAGGTGGAGGTCGTGCTCAGCCACGTCCTTACCGTAGACCAGAATGTCGTCGACGATAATAGCACACGGCAGACCAGCAAACAGCTGCTCCATGGTTCGCTGGAATACCTCGCTGGCAGAGTTAATCCCGAATGGCATGCGGAGGAATCGGAACCTTCCAAAAGGCGTGGAGACCCACCGGGTGGGCTTGCTCACCTCTTTCAGGATGCCCATGGAGACCATGTTCAGTAGCGCAGATTTCACCTTGTCCTTCATGGCGAAGGAGATGCGGTGTGGCGGGCGGATCACCGGTTCAACACTGGGGTCGACAGCAATCTTGAAGCAGCTGGGCAGCTTGCCCAGCTTTTCGTCATAACGGTCGGGGTATTCGGGCAGGGGGTCCATGAGGGTCCGCACCTGGTGGATATCACGGTGAAAGGAAACCAAACCGAGGTCTTGGCACGCCTGGGCACCCAGCAAGGTAACGTTGTTGGAGTCTAGCAGGTAGAAGGTGAGGGGCCGAGAGGCCTTCAGGACCTTGCAGTGCAGGGTTGCCTTTCCCATGGGAACGAGTACGGCTCCCCTGTAGGCATGCAGGCATGAGTTGGCAACAGTCACTATCTCATTAGTTCTTATCTTTTTGAAAAGGCTTGTTGACATTACATTGGTAACTGCCCCCGTGTCGAGCTTTGCTGAGAAGGTTGAACCATTGACAGTGACCCGAACTGAAGGGTCCGTTATCAAGGCATGTGCATCCAACAGTGAAAAAATGCTGGTCTCCCCCTGGGATGAACTGGTATCAGACAAAGGGAGTTTGTCAGGCTGAGACTGGGAATCAGGCACGCTATCAGCCTGAGCAAGGTTGATTAACATTCTCCGAAGAGGGGGGCTGGCTTCCCACGAGAGCGGCAAGCTGCAGAGAAATGGTTTAACTTCTTGCAAAAATTGCATGTCTTCCCCAAGGCAGGGCACACATTAAACTGATGGGAGGCAAAATTGCAGTTGGGGCAATGTCGTGGGCTCCCGCCCCCGGGTGCAGGGGAACCCTGTTGCCGTGGCGGGCCAGCGTTCCGCCGGCGGCCAGCAGCAGTGGCAAAGTTAATGTCATGATCAGCAGGCGACAGTGCCGAGGTGACAGCCTCAGCCATGCGGGAGGCGTGCAGAGACTCGTCCAGAGACAGGTCGGGCTTCCGCAGAAGTTCAGCCCTTAGCTTCACATCGAGAAGGCCATATACTAGGATGTCCCGGGTCACTTGATCGGGGGTCAGAGCGTCCAGGCGACAACGCCTGGCCATGTGTCGCAACGCGGCGATATAGTTGTCGATTGACTCTCCAGGGATCTGACGCCGGCTGAACATTTTAAAACGCTCTAAAATGCAGTTGGTGGGGATGTCACACATTGCTGTAAACTTAGTTATAAGACATACCGGGTCTCGAGCATCTTCACCTGCAGCATATACAAACGACTCAGATCGTTCCAGGACATCGGGACCAGCCAGGTTGAGGAGCAGAGAAGCCCGCGTTTCAGTGGTGGCAGCAGGATGGGCGATCGTCACGTAGTGCTGGAAATCGAGTCTAAAGACACCCCACCGATGGGCAATGTCTGAGTCGAAGACAAGCACATCAGGCTTGCGGCAAGAGGTAGCCATGGCACGGGAGATAGAACAAGGGATAGGGAACTGGGTCAAACGTAAATAAAAACCGACAAACAGGAGGCGCGGAGGCACGATTGTGACACCATGTAAAGAAGTTCCATGAACACACTGTGTCTTTACTACTTTTATTGATATCACATAACCGTTGCTGCCCTAGCTGTACGTGGTCTGTCACAGGAGCTAGAGAGGGATCAATGGGTGGGGAGGTTGCAATTATACTTCTGATATAGGGAGTGGTTAGTAGTGGTGAGGTCACTATATTAAAGGCACATGCACATTTCATCTACACCTCTCCCCCCCCCCCCCCCCCCCCCCCCTCCTCCCTCCCCCCATCACCCTCCCCCCCCTCCTGTGTGTTTGGGGGTCCTTAGTGTAAACTGTGATGCTGCTTGCACTTGGGTCTGCACTTGGTCCTAGTAATATATTAAAACTCGCGGCTGTGTGTGTGTGTGTGTGTGTGTGTGTGTGTGTGTGTGTGTGTGTGTGTGTGTGTGTTGTGTGTGTGTGTGTGTGTGTGTGTGTGTGTGTGTGTGTGTGTGTGTGTGTGTGTGGGCGCGCGCGCGTGTATTTCTGCCTGGGTGTGTTTTGTGGGTGCAAGCCTTTGATTCGTGGCTACGCCAACACCACACACGCAGAAATGCCGAGAATGTTTCCATTTTGGTAGTTATTTTACTTTGACATCCACATATCCACTCCTCATTAAATTTCGTCGTGGTTATGTACAGATTTTTAATAAAATCCTTCTCCCCCCCCAAAATGTCAAAACATTAAAAAAAAAACAGCTCTCACCCATAGAATGTTGGTGAACGTTCCATCGTGTGATGTCCACAATGCCCAAGCTCACAGATGTCCAATTGGAATGGATATGCCTTTGCACCAGCCTCCTCTCCTGCCCCCCCCCCCCCACCCCCACCCCTACCCCCCGCCCCTCCCCCCCTTTGCACCAGCCCCCCCCCCTCCCCTCTCCCCCCCTTCTCAGCTTCCTCCCCCCCCCACCCCCCCCCCCCCCCCCCCCCCCCCCCCCCTCCCCCCCCCCCCCCCCCCTTCCCCCCCCCCCCCCCCCCCCGAAGCCCACCCCCCCCTCCATCACGTGTGAGTCCCCTCTTTATCCTCTCCCCCCCCCTCCTGTTCCCCCTAGAGGATTGGGGTTGATAGGGAATGGGGAACAGGTGGACTCCCTTCCCCTCCCTTTCCCCCCCCTCTCCCTCTTCCCCCCCCCTCCCCCCTCCCTCTCTCCTCCCCCCCCCCCCTCCTCCCCCGATCCCTCCCTCCCCTTCCCTCCCCTCCTCCAATCCCCTTCCAACCATCCCTCTCCTAGAGTTTTAAAAAATCCTCTCTCTCCCTTCCCTCCCTCCTCCCCCTCCCTCCCCTGTCTCTCCCCACCTCCCTCCGCCCCTCAACTCCTCCCCCCCCCCTCCCACCCCGCCCCCCCCACCCCCGCTCTTCTCCTCCCTCACCCCTTTCCTTCTCATTAACCTCTCCAATCTCCTCCCCTCTCCCTCTCCCCTCTCTCTCCCTCCCCTCTATCCTTCCCTCTCCTTCACCCTCCCTCTCTCTCTCCCCTCTCCTCCTCCCCCACTCTCCTCTCCCTCTCCTCATTCCTTCCCCCTATCCTTCCTCCTCCCCCACTCCTCTCCTCTCCGCTCTCCCTCCCCCCCCTCTCCTCTCCCTCTCCTCACGCCTCTCCATCTCTCTCCATTGGAAGGACATTCTTTGCCATAGAGGGAGTGCAGAGACGTTGCCATAGAGGGAGTGCAGCGACGGTTCACCAGACTGATTCCTGGGATGTCAGGACTGTCTTATGAAGAACGACTGGATAGACTTGGTTTATACTCTCTAGAATTTTAGGAGATTGAGAGGGGATCTTATAGAAACTTACAAAATTCTTAAGGGGTTGGACAGGCTAGATGCAGGAAGATTGTTCCCGATGTTGGGGAAGTCCAGGACAAGGGGTCACAGCTTAAGGATAAGGGGGAAATCCTTTAAAACTGAGATGAGGAGAACTTTTTTCACACAGAGAGTGGTGAATCTCTGGAACTCTCTGCCACAGAGGGTAGTTGAGGCCAGTTCATTGGCTCTATTTAAGAGGGAGTTAGATGTGGCCCTTGTTGCTAAGGGGATCAGAGGGTATGGAGAGAAGGCAGGTACGGGATACTGAGTTGGATGATCAGCCATGATCATATTAAATGGCGGTGCAGGCTCGAAGGGCCGAATGGCCTACTCCTGCACCTAATTTCTATGTTTCTATGTTTCTCCTCCTCTCCTCCTCTCTCCTCCGCTCTCTCCCTCTCCACCCTCTCCCCCTCTCCCTTCTCCCTCCCTCCTCTCTTCTTCCTCCTCCCCCTTCTCCCTCTCCCCCCTCCCCTCTCCACCCCCTTCCCTCTCACTCCCACTTTCCTCCTCCCTCCCCCCTCTCCTCCACCCCACCCCTCCTCTCTCCCCTCCCCCTCCATCCTTCCCCCTCCTCTCTCTTTCCCCTCCCCATACTCCTTCCCCCTCTACCCCTACCCCTCCCCTTCCTCTCCTCCTCCTCCCCTCCACCCTCCCCCACTCCACCTCTCTCCCCATCCCCTCTCTTCCCCCCGCCCCTCCTCCCCCCTCTCTCCTCTCCTCCCTCCCCTCCCCCTCCCCCCTCTCCTCCTCCCCCTCTATCCACCCCTCACCCTCTCCCCCTCTCCTCCCCCCCCTCCTCCCCTTCCCCATCCCTCTCTCCCCCAACCAACTCTCCTACCCCTTCTCCTCCCCCCCCACCTCCCCTCCCTCTCCCCTCCTCCCCCTCTCTCCTCCTCCCTTCCTTCTCCCCCTCCCCCCCCCCCTCTTCTCTCCTCCCCCTCCTCTCCTCCCCCTCCCTCCCTCCCCTCTCTCCTCCCTCCTCCTCCCTCCCCCCCCCTCTCTCCTCACCCTCTTCCCTCGTACCCCCTGCCCTCCTCCCCCTACTCTCTGTCCCTCTGCCCCTACCTTCCTCCCCTCCCCTCCTACCTCTCCCACCTTCCACTCCCTCACCTTGACCCCCACCCCTCTCTTCCCTTCCACCCCCTCTCCCCCTCCCTTTTCCCCTCCCTCTCCTTCTCCTCCCTCTCACCCTCCCCCCCCTTTCCCCACTACTCCTCTGTCGCACGCCCCTTACTCCTCTTCCCCTCTCTCTTCTCCCCACTCTTTCACTTCTCTCCCTCCATCCCTTCCCCATCCCCCCTCCCCCCCATCCTCTCTCTCTCTCTCCTTCCCTCTTTCCCACCCCTCCATTTCTCCTCCCCCTCTCTATTCTCCCCACTTCCACCACTTCCCTATCCTCCTCCCCCTCCCTTCCTTCTCTCCACTCCACCACTCTCTCCTCCCACCCTCTCCCTCCCTTCCCATTCTTCCATTTATCTCTCCCAGCCCCACCCCTTCCCCTCCCCCTCTCCTTCCCCCTCCACCCTCTCTCTCTCTCCCCTCACTCCCCTCTCTTCTCTGCACCTCTCCCCCCTCAAAACTCTGCCACCCTCCTACCCCCTCCCCTTCCTGTCCTCTCCGCCCTCCTCCTCTCTCTTCTCCTCCCCTTCTCTCTCCCCCCCTTCCCTCCCACCTCCTCCCCTCCCCTCTCCTCTCCTCTCCTCTCCTCTTCCTGCTCCCCCAGCCCGTGGACTCCCTCCCTCTCTTCTCTTCTCTCTCCTCCCCTCTCCCTCCCCGTCTCCCCTCCGCTCCTCTCCCCTCCCCCCCCTCTGATTTCCGGGTGGTCTGTCCTGTAAAAGTGTGATGCCATCCCTCTCCCCCCCCTCCCAAACGCTCCTCTTTGGGAACAGACCCAATGGGTCTTCACTTGGTCTAAAGTAATATATTTCCCTCTCTGCGGCCTCCAAACCACTGTGTGATTTGTGTGTCTCGCTTGTGTGTGTTGTGTTGTGTGTGTGTGTGTGTGTGTGTGTGTGTGTTGTGTGTTTTGTTCCTGTTTGTGTGTTTGAGTGGTGTCTCCCTCCTGTCTGTGTCCCCTTGTGTGTCTGCTCGTGTCCGTGTGTGCTGTGTGCGTGTCCCCTCCCTGTGTGCCTGCGTGCGTGCTGTGCGTGCGGGCCCTGTGTCTGTGGTCTGTGTGTCCCATTTCCCCTCCCTGGGTGTGTTTGTCACCCTCTAGCCTTTGATTCATGTGCTATTCCAACACCGCACTTTAGAAAATCTCCAATCCCTCATTTTTTCCTCTCGATTGACTCCTCACTTTTACCTGCCCATATCCCTCTCCTATTAAATATTGTCTCTCCCTTCCCTCAGATTTTCCTTAAATCCTTCCATCCCCCCAAAACTTTCCACTCTTTTAAAAAAAAGCTGTTCGCCCATAGAATGTTTCCCCACCCTTCCATCGTGTCCCTGGCACAACGCGAAAAAGAAAAAAACTCGCCCAATGCTCCTCAGAGCTTCCCCTCTCCTTCCCCCCTCTCAAGATCCCTTGATCTCTCTTGCTGGATCCATCTATCTCTCCTCCCGGCCTTTCCTTTCTAACATCTAGTGAGGCCTTGGGCATTGTTCAGCACACGATGGAACTTTCCCAGACTGTTCGACTCTCTCCCCACCTCTGTCTCCTCCCTCTCAGCATTGAGTACTCTCGTTCCCCACATCGCTTCTCTGCTAAGCCCCCTCTTATACCCCCTCTCCCCACAACCTACCCCCTGTCCCCTCCGGCCTTCTCTCCCCCTCCCTTCCTCGTCAAATTTCCTCCCGACACCCTCCCTGGTCCTCTCTCCCACCTCCATCCTCCACCTCAGCCTCCATCGGAGAAGTCCCTCCCTGTGACTCCTGGTGCTCAGAAAACATCTCTCTCTGATTCTCCCCTCCCCTCCCCTTCTCTTGTCGACTTCCTCTCCCGCCTCACCGACTTCTCCCCCCTACCATTTCAACGGCGAGTGTGTGGAGAGGGTCAACACCTCCTGATGTTTCTTCCCATCCCTATCTCTGCTGACCCTCCTGGAGGGCGGACAACATGGACAGTGGTCATCCCTCCTCCCTCGCAGCCCGCTGCACTTTCCTCTCCTCCTCAGGAAGCCAACCTGGACTCCTAACCTTCTGCTGACCTTCTACCGCTCGTGTTTTTCGAGAGGCCTCGCGCATACTGCATTACCCCCGTGGTATGGCAAGCTCTCCTCCATGGCAGCCTCTCTAGATCTTCCTTCCCTCCTCCCCCTCAGCGCAAGGGATCAGTGGCTGCCCTCTCCCCTCCCCTCTCTGACATCTTTCTCCCGCTGCCTTAGCAGGGCAAAGAAGATCCTCAAAGACAGCTCCCCTCCTGCGTTTGGACTCTTCGACCTCTCCCTCTGGAAGGCGCTAAGGTGCCTCAATCTCCTACAAACAGACTCAGTCCACTTGCTTTCCGAGAATTCCCTCTCTACTATAAATTCCTAATCTCACACCTCCTCTCCACTGACTACACCGCCCAACACGGACTTCCATCTCCCCTGTAATTCTAATTATGTAGGTCTTCCCCTCATTTGTCCCTCTCCTCTCCCCCCCCCCCCTGCCCCTCCCCTCTCCTCCCTCTTCCGTTTTTCACCTCTTCTTCTTTTTGTTGCTCCCGCTGCTTCTCTGCACTGAGTAACGAGCAGAACTTTAGCGCTTTCACTTTTCCTGTACTGCTAACCCCTCCCAATAAATGGCTCTCTCTCTATCTTAAAGGCCTCCCTCTCATCTCTTTCTCCTCTTCTCCATATCTCCATGAACAACTTGGACATGGTGGAAGAAATCCCTATCCTCTCCTGCCTCCGTCCTCCCCCCTCCTTCTCCTTCCTCCCTCCTCTCTCCCCTCTCCTCCCCTTCCTCCCTTTCCCCAGAGACTTCCGTTCCCTTCTCTCACTCTCCGTCATTTTCTTTTCCTATCCAACCCCCCCCCTCCCCTGGTACTCTTCCCTCAGTCGCAGGAAATGCTATCAGCTCCCACTTTACTCCTCTCCCCTCGACTCCATCAAAGACCCCACTCCTTTCTAGGTCCCCGCAGAACGTCACCTCTCAAAACCATCCCCTCAACTACTGCCCCCTTTTCCAAGTCTGTCAGCTCTCCCACATCAGTGAGACCAAGCGCAGTGTTTCCCTCAACCTCACCTTTACTCCCCTTAACCTATCCTCAGATTCACAATACACCAACCAAATTTTCCCAGGCTTATTCACTTCATGTGCCCCCCTCCCCTTCCCTATCCACCTTTCCTGTCCTGGGCCTTCTCCATGGTCAGAGTGAGACCCCTGCATTTTGTTTCCTCGTTAGCATCTCACACACCTCTTGCTAGTTTACTCATGCCAGCTTTTGTTCCACATTGCTTCTCCAGGTTCAGGTAGTCCCCTTTCCTCCCTCCCCCTTCTCTCTTCCCCCCTTCCCAGCTTCCCATGATCTCTTTGCAGCCCCCTCGCTCCCGGACGACTCATATGAAGCTGCCTACGCCTCCTCAGACGAGGCCCCTCCTGACAATCTTGCCAAAAGCCTTGAAGACGAAATGCCTAGACCCCCTATCCTGGGGATATCCTAACCCTCAAACTAACTGAAAGGGCGGGATGCCCTAACCCCTCTCTCCGAACCTCTGCGTCGCTCAACCTTTCCTCGACCCGCCGCTCTCTCTTTATCACCACCAACCCGACCTTTTCGCCTCATTTCTCTTTCTCCTGCTTCTTTTTGTCAGCGATTCCCAGACCTCCCCCCTGTCGTCTATCCCCTCTCTTCTGATCTCCCTCTGACTCTTGTCCTCTCTCTCTCCCTCCTCACTCCTCTCCTCCACCCCGCTCTTTCTGGTCCCTCCCTCTCTCCCCTGGGCTCCTTCACTCTCCTCCCTCTCCTCCTTCCGACATGCCCTCTCTCCCACTCTCCTTATCTCCCTCTTACTCCCCTTTCCCTCTCCCTCTCCTCTTCTCTCTCTCCCCTCCCCCTCTCTCCCCTCTCTTCTCCTCTCCCTCCCCTCCCTCTCTCCCCTCCTTCCTCTCTCCTCCCGTCCTCTTTCTCTCCCCTCCTCTCCTTCTCTTCTCTCTCCCTCCTCCTCTCTGCTCTCTCCCCTCCTCTCCCCTCTCCCTCCTCTCCTCTCCACTCACTCTGCTCCTCTCCTCTCTCTCTCCCCTCCCTCTCACCCCCTCTCCTCTCCTCTCCTTCCTCTCTCCTCCCCTCTTCTCCCTCCCTTGTTCTCCGTCCCCTCCTCTCTCCTTCTCTCTTCACTCTTTCCTCTCCTTTTCATTTCCTTTGGGCCTGAGGCCGTTTTCTTTTTATGCGCCTAAACTGGGGATGGCTCGGGTTTTCGGATTGTCATGTCCCGCTGGTCTTTCACCTGTTTCTACCCCTCGCCCCCTCGTCCCCTACTCCGCTTCCTTTGAGCTTTGGACTCAGACTCAAATCCCTTCCTCTCTCCCTTTCTCCTCCTCCTCCCCTCTAATGGAGAGTCTGATTAGGGACCTCTCTAGCGACCTCCGGGGGAGGAGACCTCTTCCTTCTTGGTGAGTTGCAGAGAGGGATGGGGAAGAAGGGAGAACTCTCATCCCTCTCCTCTCCGGCGTCTCCAGGAGAGGGGGATAGAGAGGAGAGAAGAGTGGAGAAGAGGGAAGGAGAGGAGGGAGACGAGATTGAGACCGAGCCTCCCCTCCCTCTCCTGCCCGGGATACCTCTCTCTCGGGGCTGACGGTGCCGAGGAGTCTTGTCTCTCCACCGAACTAATCAGTGAGGAGCGTTCCAGGGCTCAAAGACGAGGATGAGGCTAGCACATTGGAGAGATGAGCGGTGGCACCCTAGAGTGGCAGATAATTCCTCCTGACCGACTCTATCTGCAGTGCTGTGATGAAGGGAAAGGCCCGCGAGAGGAGGGAGAGAGGGGAGAATGGAGGGACAGAGAGGAGCCTAGGGAGAGGAGAAAAGGAGAGTGCAGGGAGAGGTAAAATACCAGACGACCGCCGCTGAAGAGAAGCAGAGTAGGGATGGGAGAAAGGACGGAGGAGGGAAAAGGAAGGGGAGAGGATTTGCCCCAAAGGGGGAAGGGGGGAGAGAAGCGGGAGAGAGAGTATCGATAGAGAGAGAGAGAAGATAGAGAGAGAGAGAAGTAGAGTGAGAGATAGAGGGAAGAGAGAGGGGAGAGAGAGAGGAGAGCGTGAAGAGAGAGAGTAGCAGAGGGCGCAGTAGTCACAGAAGGAATATATAACTAGAGCATGAGATAGGCTATTTGCTGAGAGAGTGGAGAGAGAGATGGTAGAGCGATGGAGGCTCCAGAGAGGGACAGAGGGCCTTAGGCCCTCTGAGGATGAGGTCCGAAGCAGAGCATAAGGTGAGAAGAGAGAATGAGGGGAGGGCGTAGAGGGAGAAAGAGGGGAGAGAGAAAGCAGTGAGGAGAGAGAATAGATAGGAGATATAGACGAGTATGAGATAAGGCTAGACGCGTGTAAGCGAGGTGATAGTTCTGAGCTGCATTTTGGAAGATAGGAGACAACCGGAGAGGTTAGATATACAGAAGAGCATAGCTGATCAAATTAACATCTTGCTCGCTCTCTTTCGAGCGTATGGGATCGATATTTGACTCGCTATGTCTCGAGTACGATTCACAAGAGAGAGAGATGTTAGAAACAGTAGGAAGAGATATATGAGCATATATCTGTATAGAGAGCGAGCGCGGGATAGCTGTTTTTTTGGGGGTGGGGTTTGTGGTCTAGGGAGCTAGATAGAGGGAGAGAGAGACTTCGAGAGGGCATAGATGGAGAAGAGAGAGCTCTATCAGCTAGCGACGGAGAGACAGCGATATAGATATATATAGTCATAGCAGCGAGGATAGAGAATAGGGAGAGATAGAGAGATAGATAGAGTATACGCAAGTACGCCTTGAGGGAGCGAGCGAACCGTAGGGAGAGGAGGCAGAGAGCGATAGATAGGAGATGAAGGGAGAGAGCTCTATGTTGCTCGCTGGCGAGAGCAGCAGAGAGGAGTCGAAGTCTAGAGCGCCGAGCTTAGCGCAGTACACACGCGCAGATAGCCATGCGATGCGATATGAGAGATAGGGAGAGCCGATAGGAGTAGCGGAGTAGAGCGGAGATCTAGAACCCACGCGAGTAGTCATGAGATAGAGCAAGAGAAGAAAGAGATAGAGGGAAAGATAGGGGGAGAGAGGGCGAGGGAGGAGGCTGAGGCCTGAGGAGAGAGGGAGAGAGAGAGAGAGGGAGAGAGAGCGAGAGGGAGAGAGGGGGAGAGCGGGAAGGAGGGGGGGAGGGAGAGAGAGGGCGAGAGCGGGAGAGAGAGGGGGAGTCGAAACGGAGAGATGTTGGAGGGAGAGAGAGAGGGGAGGGGTATATAGTGTGATGGGATGATACTGAGAGTGGGGACTGGGGAG